>NW_027640445.1:0-251000 GCF_949752795.1 Hyperoodon ampullatus
AGATGGAAAGTCAAACCGGAACACCAGGATAGGGACTATTCGTTGAGTTTTAGAAACCTTTCGTATTCACAGTGTGTCCGTTCTCTAGGTTTCCCGTACATGTTATAGCTGTAGTAATATTCCCCTCAACCTGGAGAGTTGGGACTCATGGAATGGGTGCCAAGCATTTGTGCTTTAAAGGGGCTGCATTTGCTCACCCAATCTCACCAATCGTCTCAGTCCCAAGTGTCCCTCCTTATGACGCATCCAGCTGTCGTTGTATATAGGGTCATTCCAGGTTTCATCAGAGACCCTGAAGGAATTGTAAAGAATTTCCCAGTTTTTTTGTTTTGTTTTGAAATTCCTTTTTATAGTGGGTTTGAGCTGATTCTCGCTGCCATGTTTATGCCAGTCTAGACACACTTGATTCCCTTACGGAGACATATCAATACATAGCTTTTAAGATTCTTACTAGTCAGATACATTCCTCTGCAGGAAATATGGAGTTTTGAGTCCCTTTCAGTGAGGAAGGTGTAGGTCTTGTCTATTCCATAGTTGGTTTTTGGAACGGTACGTGTGCCTATATCAAACTCTGGTTTTATGCATCACCCCACCTCTCCTTCCCCTTAAGCAGGCATAAGAGTGTTTTCTAAATGTGAGACACTGTTCTCTTTCCTAACTCAGTTCAAGTGTAGCCATGTTTACAGGATCTTCATAAGTGATATCTTATGATAAGTTTCTTTTTCTGTGTGACTTATTTCACTTAGAATCACCGAACCTGAATCCACCCATTTTGCTGCTACTGGTGTTATGACATTGATTTCATGGCTGAGGGATATTCCATCGTACGTAAGTACCACAATTTTTTGAACCATTTTTATATTTCCTGGGATATTTAAGGTGTACCCAAGTTGAGGTCCTTGTAAGCAGTGCAGCCCTAAATTTTGGGGTGGCTCTGTCTTATTGATTTTCAGTTTTCCCAAGGTATATTCCCTAGACTGGAAGTGCCCTTGGCTCTGTAGCTCTGTCCTTTCCTTGTTTTAGGGAACACAATGCACTCCTCCAGAGAGGCAGTTGGCAATTTACATCCCGCCCATCAGCATAACAAGGCTCCCTGTTCTCCAGGGCCTGTCTTTCCTTTCTGGTTTTTACACATTTTGTGGATGTCCCTTTTGACCGGTGGGAAGTGATACTTCTTTGTAGTGCAGATTTGCATTGCCCGCTTGCTTGCTTGGCCAAAAAGGGCGTATGCGTTTTCTCCTGAATATATTCAGGAGAAAACGCATACGCCCTTTTTGGCCAAGAGCATCATTGTCGAAGTTGTGCCCCTCTTCCTGTGCTTTAAAGGTGATTCCAACGTACCTCTTGAAATCTGTTTCCTGCTATTCTGCCTCGCTTTCAAGTCCGCCTCGCTGCCTTCCCTCAACAGATTTTTGGACGATAGTTGTCCTTTATTACTCGGCCAGTTTGTGAATTGCTGTGCCTCTGAGCTCCAATTTTCAACTCGTTTTTTGTGAGCTGACCGCAAGTCCAAAATTTTGGTTCAGGACCTATACTGGTTCCCGGTGGGTGGCTGAGACTTTGGTTAATTCTTCTTCCTGCCGGGAAGTTACAGTGATATATGCCCGTCAAAATGCCTAACAGCTACTCTCTCATTGGTTCTCCCTCTTCCCTTTCATCCTCTGCCAAATTGGCAACCTGTGCGAACCAGGAGGTTAAAGGGGCTGTCTCTCCAAGTTGGGAAGTTGATAGTAAAGCAGATGTAAAGTCAAACCGGAGCACCAGGAGAGGGACTATTCGTTGAGTTTTAGAAACCTTTCGTATTCACAGTGTGTCCGTTTTCTAGGTTTCCCGTACATGTTATTGCTGTAGTAATATTCCCTTCAACCTGGAGAGTTGGGACCCATGGAATGGGTGCCAGGCATTTGTGCTTTAAAGGGTCTGCATTTGCTCACCCAATCTCACCAATCGTCTCAGTCCCAAGTGTCCCTCCTTATGCCACATCCAGCTGTCGTTGTAGATAGGGTCATTCCAGGTTTCATCAGAGACCCTGAAGGAATTGTAAAGAATTTCCCAGTTTTTTTTGTTTTGTTTTTGAAATTCCTTTTTATAGTGGGTTTGAGCTGATTCTCGCTGCCATGTTTATGCCGGTCTAGACACACTTGATTCCCTTACGGAGACATATCAATACATAGGTTTTAAGATTCTTACTAGTCAGATATATTCCTCTGCGGGAAATATGGTGTTTTCCGTCCCTTTCACTGAGGAATGTGTAGGTCTTGTCTATTCCATAGTTGGTTTTTGGAACGGTACCTGGGCTTATATCAAACTCTGGTTTTATGCATCACCCCACCTCTCCTTCCCCCTTAAGCAGGCATAAGAATGTTTTCTAAATGTGAGACACTGTTCTCTTTCCTAAGTCAGTTCAAGTGTAGCCAAGTTTATAGTGTCTTCATAAGGGATATCTTATGACAAGTTTCTTTTTCTGTGTGACTTATTTCACTTAGAATCATCGTACCTTAATCCACCCATTTTGCTGCTACTGGTCTTATGACATTGATTTCATGGCTGAGGGATATTCCATCGTACGTAAATACCACAATTTTTTGAACCATTTTTATATTTCCTGGGATATTTAAGGTGTACCCAAGTTGAGGTCCTTGTAAGCAGTGCAGCCCTAAATTTTGGGGTGTCTCTGTCTTATTGATTTTCAGATTTCCCAAGGTATATTCCCTAGATTGGAAGTGCCCTTGGCTCTCTAGCTCTGTTCTTTACTTGTTTTAGGGAACACAATGCACTCCTCCAGAGAGGCAGTTGGCAATTTGCATCCCGCCCATCAGCATAACAAGGCTTCCTGTTCTCCAGGGCCTGTCTTTCCTTTCTGGTTTTTACACATTTTGTGGATGTCCCTTTTGACCGGTGGGAAGTGATACTTCTTTGTAGTGCAGATTTGCATTGCCCGCTTGCTTGCTTGGGCAAAAAGGGCGTATGCGTTTTCTCCTGAATATATTCAGGAGAAAACGCATACGCACTTATTGGCCAAGTGCATCATTGTCGAAGTTGTGTCCTTCTTCCTGTGCTTTAAAGGCGATTCCAACGTACCTCTTGAAATCTGTTTCCTGCTATTCTGCCTCGCTTTCAAGTCCGCCTCGTTGCCTTCCCTCAACAGATTTTTGGACGATAGTTGTCCTTTATTACTCGGCCAGTTTGTGAATTGCTGTGCCCCTGAGCTCCATTTTTCAAATCGTTTTTGGTGAGCTGACCGCAAGTCCAAAATTTTGGTTCAGGACCTATACTGGTTCCCGGTGGGTGGCTGAGACTTTGGTTAATTCTTCTTCCTGCCGGGAAATTAGAGTGATATGTGCCCGTCCAAATGCCTAACAGCTACTCTCTCATTGGTTCTCCCTCTTCCCTTTCATCCTCTGCTAAATTGGCAACCTGTGCGAACCAGGAGGTTAAAGGGGCTGTCTCTCCAAGTTGGGAGGTTGATAGTAAAGCAGATGGAAAGTCAAAGTGGAACACCAGGAGAGGGACTATTCGTTGAGTTGTAGAAACCTTTCGTATTCACAGTGTGTCCGTTCTCTAGGTTTCCCGTACATGTTATAGCTGGAGTAATATTCACTTCAACCTGGAGAGTTGGGGCCCATGGAATGGGTGCCAGGCATTTGTGATTTAAAGGGTCTGCATTTGCTCACCCAATCTCACCAATCCTCTCAGTCCCAAGTGTCCCTCCTTATGCCACATCCAACTGTCGTTGTAGATAGGGTCATTCCAGGTTTCATCAGGGACCCTGAAGGAATTGTAAAGAATTTCCAAGTTTTTTTGTTTTGTTTTTGAAATTCCTTTTTATAGTGGGCTTGAGCTGATTCTCGCTGCCATGTTTATGCCAGTCTAGACACACTTGTTTCCCTTACTGAGACACATCAATACATAGGTTTTAAGATTCTTACTAGTCAGATATATTCCTCTGTGGGAAATATGGTGTTTTGAGTCTCTTTCATTGAGGAAGGTGTAGGTCTTGGCTATTCCATAGTTGGTTTTTGGAACGGTACGTGTGCTTATATCAAACTCTGGTTTTATGCATCACCCCACCTCTCCTTCCCCCTTAAGCAGGCATAAGAGTGTTTTCTAAATATGAGACACTGTTCTCTTTCCTAACTCAGTTCAAGTGTAGCCATGTTTATAGGATCTTCATAAGTGATATCTTATGATAAGTTTCTTTTTCTGTGTGACTTATTTCACTTAGAATCATCGTACCTGAATCCACCCATTTTGCTGCTACTGGTCTTATGACATGGATTTCATGGCTGAGGGATATTCCATCGTACGTAAGTACCACAATTTTTTGAACCATTTTTATATTTCCTGGGATACCTAAGGTGTATCCAAGTTGAGGTCCTTGTAAGCAGTGCAGCCCTAAATTTTGGGGTGGCTCTGTCTTATTGATTTTCATTTTTCCCAAGGTATATTCCGTAGACTGGAAGTGCCCTTGGCTCTGTAGCTCTGTTCTTTACTTGTTTTAGGGAACACAATGCACTCCTCCAGAGAGGCAGTTGGCAATTTACATCCCACCCATCAGCATAACAAGGCTCCCTGTTCTCCAGGGCCTGTCTTGCCTTTCTGGTTTTTACACATTTTGTGGATGTCCCTTTTGACCGGTGGGAAGTGATACTTCTTTGTAGTGCAGATTTGCATTGCCCGCTTGCTTGCTTGGCCAAAAAGGGCGTAGGCGTTTTCTCCTGAATATATTCAGGAGAAAACGCCTACGCCCTTTTTGGCCAAGTGCATCATTGTCGAAGTTGTGTCCCTCTTCCTGTGCTTTAAAGGTAATTCCAACGTACCTCTTGAAATCTGTTTCCTGCTATTCTGCCTCGCTTTCAAGTCCACCTCGTTGCCTTCCCTCAACAGATTTTTGGACGATAGTTTTCCTTTATTACTCGGCCAGTTTGTGAATTGCTCTGCTCCTGAGCTCCATTTTTCAACTCGTTTTTGGTGAGCTGACCGCAAGTCCAAAATTTTGGTTCAGGACCTATACTGGTTCCCGGTGGGTGGCTGAGACTTTGGTTAATTCTTCTTCCTGCCGGGAAATTACAGTGATATGTGCTCGTCCAAATGCCTAACTTCTACTCTCTCATTGGTTCTCCCTATTCCCTTTCATCCTCTGCCAAATTGGCAACCTGTGCAAACCAGGAGGTTAAAGGGGCTGTCTCTCCAAGTTGGGAGGTTGATAGTAAAGCAGATGTAAAGTCAAACTGGAGCACCAGGAGAGGGACTATTCGTTGAATTTTAGAAACCTTTCGTATTCACAGTGTGTCCGTTCTCTAGGTTTCCCATACATGTTATAGCTGTAGTAATATTCCCTTCAACCTGGAGAGTTGGGACCCATTGAATGGGTGCCAGGCATTTGTGCTTTAAAGGGTCTGCATTTGCTCACCCAATCTCACAAATCGTCTCAGTCCCAAGTGTCCCTCCTTATGCCACATCCCGCTGTCGTTGTAGATAGGGTCATTCCAGGTTTCATCAGAGACCCTGAAGGAATTGTAAAGAATTTCCCAGTTTTTTTGTTTTGTTTTTGAAATTCCTTTTTAGAGTGGGTTTGAGCTGATTCTCGCTGCCATGTTTATGCCAGTCTAGACACACTTGATTCCCTTATGGAGACATATCAATACATAGGTTTTAAGATTCTTACTAGTCAGATATATTCCTCTGCGGGAAATATGGGGTTTTGAGTCCCTTTCACTGAGGAAGGTGTAGGTCTTGTCTATTCCATAGTTGGTTTTTGGAACGGTACCTGTGCTTATATCAAACTCTGGTTTTATGCATCACCCCACCTCTCCTTCCCCCTTAAGCAGGCATAAGAGTGTTTTCTAAATGTGAGACACTGTTCTCTTTCCTAACTCAGATCAAGTGTAGCCATGTTTACAGGATCTTCATAAGTGATATCTTATGATAAGATTCTTTTTCTGTGTGACTTATTTCACTTAGAATCATCGTACCTGAATCCACCCATTTTGCTGCTACTGGTGTTATGACATTGATTTCATGGCTGAGGGATATTCCATCGTACGTAAGTACCACAATTTTTTGAACCATTTTTATATTTCCTGGGATACTTAAGGTGTACCCAATTTGAGGTCCTTGTAAGCAGTGCAGCCCTAAATTTTGGGGTGGCTCTGTCTTATTGATTTTCAGTTTTCCCAAGGTATATTCCCTAGACTGGAAGTGCCCTTGGCTCTGTAGCTCTGTTCTTTACTTGTTTTAGGGAACACAATGTACTCTTCCAGAGAGGCAGTTGTCAATTTACATGCCGCTCATCAGCATAACAAGGCTCCCTGTTCTCCAGGGCCTGTCTTGCCTTTCTGGTTTTTACACATTTTGTGGATGTCCCTTTTGACCGGTGGGAAGTGATACTTTTTGTAGTGCAGATTTGCATTGCCCGCTTGCTTGCTTGTCCAAAAAGGGCGTATGGGTTTTCTCCTGAATATATTCAGGAGAAAACGCATATGCCCTTTTTGGCCAAATGCATCATTGTCGAAGTTGTGCCCCGCTTCCTGTGCTTTAAAGGTGATTCCAACGTACCTCTTGAAATCTGTTTCCTGCTATCCTGCCTCACTTTCAAGTCCGCCTCGTTGCCTTCCCTCAACAGATTTTTGGACGATACTTGTCCTTTATTACTTGGCCAGTTTGTGAATTGCTGTGCCGCTGAGCTCCATTTTTCAACTCGTTTTTTGTGAGCTGACCGCAAGTCCAAAATTTTGGTTCAGGACCTATGCTGGTTCCAGGTGGGTGGCTGAGACTTTGGTTAATTCTTCTTCCTGCCGGGAAATTACAGAGTTATGTGCCCGTCCAAATGCCTAACAGCTACTCTCTCAATGGTTCTCTCTCTTCCCTTTCATCCTCTGCCAAATGGGCAACCTGTGTGAACTGGGAGGTTAAAGGGGCTGTCTCTCCAAGTTGGGAGGTTGATAGTAAAGCAGATGGAAAGTCAAAACGGAGCACCAGGAGACGGACTATTCGTTTAGTTTTAGGAACGTTTCGTAATCACAGTGTGTCCGTTCTCTAGGTTTCCCGTACGTGTTATAACTGTAGTAATATTCCCTTCAACCTGGAGAGTTGGGACCCATGGAATGGGTGCCATGCATTATTGCTTTAAAGGGTCTGCATTTGCTCACCCACTCTCACCAATCCTCTCAGTCCCAAGTGTCCAGCCTTATGCCACATCCAGCTGTCATTGTAGATAGGGTCATTCCAGGTTTCATCAGAGACCCTGAAGGAATTGTAAAGAATTTCCCAGTTTTTTTGTTTTGTTTTTGAAATTCCTTTTTATAGTGGGTTTGAGCTGATTCTCGCTGCCATGTTTATGCCAGTCTAGACACACTTCATTCCCTTACAGAGACATATCAATACATAGGTTTTAAGATTATTACTAGTCAGATATATTCCTCTGCGGGAAATATGGGATTTTGAGTCCCTTTCACTGAGGAAGGTGTAGGTCTTGTCTATTCCATAGTTGGTGTTTGGAACGGTACCTGTGCTTATATCAAACTCTGGTTTTATGCATCACCCTATCTCTCCTTCCCCCTTAAGCAGGCATAAGTGTGTTTTCTAAATGTGAGACACTGTTCTCTTTCCTAACTCAGTTCAAGTGTAGCCAAGTTTATAGGGCCTTCATAAGTGATATCTTATGATAAGTTTCTTTTTCTGTGTGACTTATTTCACTTAGAATCATCGTACCTGAATCCTCCCATTTTGCTGCTACTGGTCTTATGACATTGATTTCATGGGTGAGGGATATTCCATCGTACGTAAGTAACACAATTTTTTGAACCATTTTTATATTTCCTGGGATACTTAAGGTGTATCCAAGTTGAGGTCCTTGTAAGCAGTGCAGCCCTAAATTTTGGGGTGGCTCTGTCGTATTGATTTTCAGTTCTCCCGAGGTATATTCCCTAGACTGGAAGTGCCCTTGGCTCTCTAGCTCTGTTCTTTACTTGTTTTAGGGAACACAGTGCACTCCTCCAGAGAGGCAGTTGGCAATTTACATCCCGCCCATCAGCATAACAAGGCTCCCTGTTCTCCAGGGCCTGTCTTGCCTTTCTGGTTTTTACATATTTTGTGGATGTCCCTTTTGACCAGTGGGAAGTGATACTTCTTTGTAGTGCAGACTTGCATTGCCCGCTTGCTTGCTTGGCCAAAAAGGCGTATGCATTTTCTCCTGAATATATTCAGGAGAAAACGCATACACACTTTTTGGCCAAGTGCATCATTGTCGAAGTTGTGCCCCTTTTCCTGTGCTTTAAAGGCGATTCCAACGTACCTCTTGAAATCTGTTTCCTGCTATTCTGCCTCGCTTTCAAGTCTGCCTCGTTGCATTTCCTCAACAGATTTTTGGACGATAGTTGTCCTTTATTACTCGGCCAGTTTGTGAATTGCTGTGCTCCTGAGCTCCATTTTTCAACTCGTTTTTGGTGAGCTGACCGCAAGTCCAAAATTTTGGTTCAGGACCTATACTGGTTCCCGGTGGGTGGCTGAGACTTTGGTTAATTTTTCTTCCTGCCGGGAAATTACAGTGATATGTGCCCGTCCAAATGCCTAACAGCTACTCTCTCATTGGTTCTCCCTCTTCCCTTTCATCCTCTGCCAAATTGGCAACCTGTGCGAACCAGGAGGTTAAAGGGGCTGTCTCTCCAAGTTGGGAGGTTGATAATAAAGCAGATGGAATGTCAAACCGGAGCACCAGGAGAGGGAATATTCATTGAGTTTTAGAAACCTTTCGTATACACTGTGTGTCCGTTCTCTAGGTTTCCCATACATGTTATAACTGTAGTAATATTCCCTTCAACCTGGAGAGTTGGGACCCATGGAATGTGTGCCATGCATTATTGCTTTAAAGTGTCTGCATTTGCTCACCCAATCTCACCAATTCTCTCAGTCCCAAGTGTCCAGCCTTATGCCACATCCAGCTGTCGTTGTAGATAGGGTCATTCCAGGTTTCATCAGAGACCCTGAAGGAATTGTAAAGAATATCCCAGTTTTTTTGTTCTGTTTTTGAAATTCCTTTTTATAGTGGGTTTGAGCTGATTCTCGCTGCCATGTTTATGTCAGTCTAGACACACTTGATTCCCTTACAGAGACATATCAATACATAGGTTTTAAGATTCTTACTAGTCAGATATATTCCTCTGCGGGAAATATGTGGTTTTGAGTCCCTTTCACTGAGGAAGGTGTAGGTCTTGTCTATTCCATAGTTGGTTTTTGGAACGGTACCTGTGCTTATATCAAACTCTGGTTTTATGCATCACCCCACCTCTCCTTCTCCCTTAAGCAGGCATAAGAGTGTTTTCTAAATGTGAGACACTGTTCTCTTTCCTAACTCAGTTCAAGTGTAGCCATGTTTACAGGATCTTCATAAGTGATATCTTATGATAAGTTTCTGTTTCTGTGTGACTTATTTCACTTAGAATCATCGTACCTGAATCCACCCATTTTGCTGCTACTGGTCTTATGACATTGATGTCATGGCTGAGGGATATTCCATCGTACTTAAGTAACACAATTTTTGAACCATTTTTATATTTCCAGGTGTACTTAAGGTGTACCCAAATTGAGGTCCTTGTAAGCAGTGCAGCCCTAAATCTTGGGGTGGCTCTGTCTTATTGATTTTCAGTTTTCCCAAGGTGTATTCCCTAGACTGGAAGTGCCCTTGGCTCTGTAGCTCTGTTGTTTACTTGTTTTAGGGAACACAATGCACTCCTCCAGAGAGGCAGTTGGCAATTTACATCCCGCCCATCAGCATAACAAGGCTCCCTGTTCTCCAGGGCCTGTCTTGCCTTTCTGGTTTTTACACATTTTGTGGATGTCCCTTTTGACCGGTGGGAAGTGATACATCTTTGTAGTGCAGATTTGCATTGCCCGCTTGCTTGCTTGGCCAAAAAGGGCATATGCGTTTTCTCCTGAATATATTCAGGAGAAAACGCATATGCCCTTTTTGGCCAAGTGCATCTTTGTCGAAGTTGTGCCCCTCTTCCTGTGCTTGAAAGGCGATTCCAACGTACCTCTTGAAATCTGTTTCCTGCTATTCTGCCTCGCTTCCAAGTCCACCTCGTTGCCTTCCCTCAACAGATTTTTGGACGATAGTTGTCCTTTATTACTCAGCCAGTTTGTGAATTGCTGGGCCCCTGAGCTCCATTTTTCAACTCGTTTTCTCTGAGCTGACCGCAAGTCCATAATTTTGGTTCAGGACCTATACTGGTTCCCGGTGGGAGGCTGAGATGTTGGTTAATTCTTCTTCCTGCCGGGAAGTTAGAGTGATATGTGCCCGTCCAAATGCCTAACTTCTACTCTCTCATTGGTTCTCCCTATTCCCTTTCATCCTCTGCCAAATTGGCAACCTGTGCAAACCAGGAGGTTAAAGGGGCTTTCTCTCCAAGTTGGGAGGTTGATAGTAAAGCAGATGGAAAGTCAAACCAGAGCACCAGGAGAGGGACTATTCGTTGAATTTTAGAAACCTTTTGTATTCACAGTGTGTCCGTTCTCTAGGTTTCCCATACATGTTATAGCTGTAGTAATATTCCCTTCAACCTGGAGAGTTGGGACCCATTGAATGGGTGCCAGGCATTTGTGCTTTAAAGGGTCTGCATTTGCTCACCCAATCTCACAAATCGTCTCAGTCCCAAGTGTCCCTCCTTATGCCACATCCCGCTGTCGTTGTAGATAGGGTCATTCCAGGTTTCATCAGAGACCCTGAAGCAATTGTAAAGAATTTCCCAGTTTTTTGTTTTGTTTTTGAAATTCCTTTTTAGAGTGGGTTTGAGCTGATTCTCGCTACCATGTTTATGCCAGTCTAGACACACTTGATTCCCTTACGGAGACATATCAATACATAGGTTTTAAGATTCTTACTAGTCAGATATATTCCTCTGCGGGAAATATGGGATTTTGAGTCCCTTTCACTGAGGAAGGTGTAGGTCTTGTCTATTCCATAGTTGGTGTTTGGAACGTTACCTGTGCTTATATCAAACTCTGGTTTTATGCATCACCCCATCTCTCCTTCCCCCTTAAGCAGGCATAAGTGTTTTTTCTAAATGTGAGACACTGTTCCCTTTCCTAACTCAGTTCAAGTGTAGCCATGTTTATAGGGCCTTCATAAGTGATATCTTATGATAAGTTTCTTTTTCTGTGTGACTTATTTCACTTAGAATCATCGTACCTGAATCCACCCATTTTGCTGCTACTGGTCTTATGACATTGATTTCATGGCTGAGGGATATTCCATCGTATGTAAGTAACACAATTTTTTGAACAATTTTTATATTTCCTGGGATACTTAAGGTGTATCCAAGTTGAGGTCCTTGTAAGCAGTGCAGCCCTAAATTTTGGGGTGGCTCTGTCTTATTGATTTTCAGTTCTCCCGAGGTATATTCCCTAGACTGGAAGTGCCCTTGGCTCTCTAGCTCTGTTCTTTACTTGTTTTAGGGAACACAGTGCACTCCTCCAGAGAGGCAGTTGGCAATTTACATCCCGCCCATCAGCATAACAAGGCTCCCTGTTCTCCAGGGCCTGTCTTGCCTTTCTGGTTTTTACACATTTTGTGGATGTCCCTTTTGACCAGTGGGAAGTGATACTTCTTTGTAGTGCAGACTTGCATTGCCCACTTGCTTGCTTGGCCAAAAAGGGCGTATGCATTTTCTCCTGAATATATTCCGGAGAAAACGCATACACACTTTTTGGCCAAGTGCATCATTGTCGAAGTTGTGCCCCTCTTCCTGTGCTTTAAAGGCGATTCCAACGTACCTCTTGAAATCTGTTTCCTGCTATTCTGCCTCGCTTTCAAGTCCGCCTCGTTGCCTTCCCTCAACAGATTTTTGGCCGATAGTTGTCCTTTATTACTCGGCCAGTTTGTGAAATGCTGTGCCCTTGAGCTCCATTTTTCAACTCTTTTTTGGTGAGCTGACCGCAAGTCCAAAATTTTGGTTCAGGACCTATACTGGTTCCTGGTGGGTGGCTGAGACGTTGGTTAATTCTTCTTCCTGCCGGGAAGTTAGAGTGATATGTGCCCGTCCAAACGCCTAACAGCTACTCTCTCATTGGTTCTCCCTCTTCCCTTTCATCCTCTGCCAAATTGGCAACCTGTGCAAACCAGGAGGTTAAAGGGGCTATCTCTCCAAGTTGGGAGGTTGATAGTAAAGCAGATGGAAAGTCAAACCGGAGCACCAGGAGAGGAACTATTCGTTGAGTTTTAGAAACCTTTCGTATTCACAATGTGTCCATTCTCTAGGTTTCCCGTACATGTTATAACTGTAGTAATATTCCCTTCAACCTGGAGAGTTGGGACCCATGGAATGGGTGCCAGGCGTTTGTGCTTTAAAGTGTCTGCATTTGCTCACCCAATCTCACCAATCGTCTCAGTCCCAACTGTCCAGCCTTATGCAACATCCATCTGTCATTGTAGATAGGGTCATTCCAGGTTTCATCAGAGAAGCTGAAGGAATTGTAAAGAATTTCCCAGTTTTTTTGTTTTGTTTTTGAAATTCCTTTTTATAGTGGGTTTGAGCTGAGTCTCGCTGCCATGTTTATGCCAGTCTAGACACACTTGATTCCCTTATGGAGACATATCAATACATACGTTTTAAGATTCTTACTAGTCAGATATATTCCTCTGCGGGAAATATGGGGTTTTGAGTCCCTTTCACTGAGGAAGGTGTAGGTCTTGTCTATTCCATAGTTGGTTTTTGGAACGGTACCTGTGCTCATATCAAACTCTGGTTTTATGCATCACCCCACCTCTCCTTCCCTCTTTAGCAGGCATAAGAGTGTTTTCTAAATGTGAGACACTGTTCTCTTTCCTAACTCAGTTCAAGTGTAGCCATGTTTACAGGATCTTCATAAGTGATATCTTATGATAAGTTTCTTTTTCTGTGTGACTTATTTCACTTAGAATCATCGTACCTGAATCCACCCATTTTGCTGCTACTGGTCTTATGACATTGATTTCATGGCTGAGAGATATTCCATCGTACGTAAGTACCACAATTTTTTGAACCATTTTTATATTTCCTGGGATATTTAAGGTGTACCCAAGTTGAGGTCCTTGTAAGCAGTGCAGCCCTAAATTTTGGCGTGGCTCTGTCTTATTGATTTTCAGTTTTCCCAAGGTATATTCCCTAGACTGGAAGTGGCCTTGGCTCTGTAGCTCTGTTGTTTACTTGTTTTAGGGAACACAATGCACTCCTCCAGAGAGGCAGTTGGCAATTTACATCCCGCCCATCAGCATAACAAGGCTCCCTGTTCTCCAGGGCCTGTCTTGCCTTTCTTGTTCTTACACATTTTGTGGATGTCCCTTTTGACCGGTGGGAAGTGATACTTCTTTGTAGTGCAGATTTGCATTGCCCGCTTGCTTGCTTGGCCAAAAAGGGCGTATGCGTTTTCTCCTGAATATATTCAGGAGAAAACGCATACGCCCTTTTTGGCCAAGTGCATCATTGTCGAAGTTGTGCCCTTCTTCCTGTGCTTTAAAGGCGATTCCAATGTACCTCTTGAAAACTGTTTCCTGGTATTCTGCCTCGCTTTCAAGTCCGCCTCGTTGCCTTCCCTCAACAGATTTTTGGACGATACTTGTCCTTTATTTCTCTGCCAGTTTGTGAATTGCTGTGCCCCTGAGCTCCATTTTTCAACTCGTTTTTGGAGAGCTGACCGCAAGTCCAAAATTTTGGTGCAGGACCTATACTGGTTCCCAGTGGGTGGCTGAGACTTTATTTAATTCTTCTTCCTTCCGGGAAATTACAGTGTTATGTGCCCGTCCAAATGCCTAACAGCTACTCTCTCATTGGTTCTCCCTCTTCACTTTCATCCTCTGCCAAATTGGCAACCTGTGCGAACCAGGAGGTTAAAGGGGATGTCTCTCCAAGTTGGGAGGTTGATAGTTAAGCAGATGGAAAGTCAAACCGGAGCACCAGGAGAGGCACTATTCGTTGAGTTTTAGAAACCTTTCGTATTCACAGCATGTCCGTTCTCTAGGTTTCCCGTACATGTTATAACTGTAGTAATATTCCCTTCAACCTGGAGAGTTGGGACCCATGGAATGGGTGCCTTGCATTAGTGCTTTAAAGTGTCTTCATTTGCTCACCCAAACTCACCAATCGACTCAGTCCCAAGTGTCCCTCCTTATGCCACATCCAGCTGTCATTGTAGATAGGGTCATTCCAGGTTTCATCAGAGACACTGAAGGAATTGTAAAGAATTTCCCAGTTTTTTTGTTTTGTTTTTGAAATTCCTTTTTAGAGTGGGTTTGAGCTGATTCTCGCTGCCATGTTTATGTCAGTCTAGACACACTTGATTCCCTTACGGAGACATATCAATACATAGGTTTTAAGATTCTTACTAGTCAGATATATTCCTCTGCGGAAAATATGGGGTTTTGAATCCCTTTCATTGAGGAAGGTGTAGGTCTTGTCTATTCCATAGTTGGTTTTTGGAACGGTACCTGTGCTTATATCAAACTCTGGTTTTATGCATCACCCCACCTCTCCTTCCCTCTTAAGCAGGCATAAGAGTGTTTTCTAAATATGAGACTCTCTTCTCTTTCCTAACTCAGTTCAAGTGTAGCTATGTTTATAGGATCTTCTTAAGTGATACCTTATGATAAGTTTCTTTTTCTGTGTGACTTATTTCGCTTAGAATCATCGTACCTGAATACACCCATTTTGCTGCTACTGGTCTTATGACATTGATTTCATGGCTGAGGGATATTCCATCGTATGTAAGTACCACAATTTTTTGACCCATATTTATATTTCCTGGGATACTTAAGGTGTATCCAAGTTGAGGTCCTTGTAAGCAGAGCAGCCCTAAATTTTGGGGTGGCTCTGTCTTATTGATTTTCAGTTTTCTCAAGGTATATTCCCTAGACTGGAAGTGCCCTTGGCTCTGTAGCTCTGTTCTTTACTTGTTTTAGGGAACACAATGCACTCCTCCAGAGAGGCAGTTGGCAATTTACATCCCGCCCATCAGCATAAAAAGGCTCCCTGTTCTCCAGGGCCTGTCTTGCCTTTCTGGTTTTTACACATTTTGTGGATGTCTCTTTTGACCGGTGGGAAATGATACTTCTTTTTAGTGCAGATTTGCATTGCCCGCTTGCTTGCTTGGTCAAAAAGGGCGTATGCGTTTTCTCCTGAATATATTCAGGAGAAAACACATACGCCCTTTTTGGCCAAGTGCATCATTGTCGAAGTTGTGCCCCTCTTCCTGTGCTTTAAAGGCGATTCCAACGTACCTCTTGAAATCTGTTTCCTGCTATTCTGCCTCGCTTTCAAGTCCGCCTCGTTGCCTTCCCTCAACAGATTTTTGGACGATAGTTGTCCTTTATTACTCGGCCAGTTTGTGAATTGCTGTGCCCCTGAGCTCCATTTTTCAACTCGTTTTTGGTGAGCTGACCGCAAGTCCAAAATTTTGGTTCAGGACATATACTGGTTCCCGGTGGGTGGCTGAGACTTTGGTTAATTCTTATTCCTGCAGGGAAATTACAGTGATATGTGCCGGTCCAAATGCCAAACAGCTACTCTCTCATTGTTTCTCTCTCTTCCCTTTCATCCTCTGCCAAATTGGAAACCTGTGCGAACCAGGAGGTTAAAGGAGCTGTCTCTCCAAGTTGGGAGGTTGATAGTAAAGCAGATGGAAAGTCAAACCGGAGCACCAGGATAGGGACTATTCGTTGAGTTTTAGAAACCTTTCGATTTCACAGTGTGTCCGTTCTCTAGGTTTCCCGTACATGTTATAGCTGTAGTAATATTCCCTTCAACCTGGACAGTTGGGACTTATGGAATGGGTGCCAAGCATTTGTGCTTTAAAGGGTCTGCATTTGCTCACCCATACTCACCAATCGTCTGAGTTCCAAGTGTCCCTCCTTATGCCACATCCAGCTGTCGTATATAGGGTCAGTCCAGGTTTCCTCAGAGACCCTGAAGGAATTGTAAAAAATTTCCCATTTTTTTTGTTTTGTTTTTGAAATTCCTTTTTATAGTGTGTTTGAGCTGATTCTCGCTGCCATGTTTATGCCAGTCTAGACACACTTGATTCCCTTACGGAGACATATCAATACATAGGTTTTAAGATTCTTACTAGTCAGATATATTCCTCTGCGGGAAATATGGTGTTTTGAGTCCCTTTCGCTGAGGACGGTGTAGGTCTTGTCTATTCCATAGTTGGTTTTTGGAACGGTACGTGTGCTAATATCAAACTCAGGTTTTATGCATCACCCCACCTCTCCATCCCCCTTAAGCAGGCATAAGAGTGTTTTCTAAATGTGAGACACTGTTCTCTTTCCTAACTCAGTTCAAGTGTAGCCATGTTTACAGGATCTTCATAAGTGATATCTTATGATAAGTTTCTTTTTCTGTGTGACTTATTTCACTTAGAATCATCGTACCTGAATCCACCCATTTTGCTGCTACTGGTCTTATGACATTGATTTCATGGTTGAGGGATATTCCATCGTACGTAAGTACCAGAATTTTTTGAACCATGTTTATATTTTCTGGGATACTTAAGGTGTATCCAAGTTGAGGTCCTTGTATGCAGTGCAGCCCTAAATTTTGGGGTGGCTCTGTCTTATTGATTTTCAGTTTTCCCAAGGTATATTCCCTAGACTGGTAGTGCCCTTGGCTCTGTAGCTCTGTTCTTTACTTGTTTTAGGGAACACAATGCACTCCTCCAGAGAGGCAGTTGGCAATTTACATCCCGCCCATCAGCATAACAAGGCTCCCTGTTCTCCAGGGCCTGTCTTGCCTTTCTTGTTCTTACACATTTTGTGGATGTCCCTTTTGACCGGTGGGAAGTGATACTTCTTTGTAGTGCAGATTTGCATTGCCCGCTTGCTTGCTTGGCCAAAAAGGGTGTATGCGTTTTCTCCTGAATATATTCAGGAGAAAACGCATACGCCCTTTTTGGCCAAGTGCATCATTGTCGAAGTTGTGCCCCTCTTCCTGTGCTTTAAAGGCGATTCCAACGTACCTCTTGAAATCTGTTTCCTGCTATTCTGCCTCGCTTTCAAGTCCGCCTCGTTGCCTTCCCTAAACAGATTTTTGGACGATAGTTGTCCTTTATTACTCGGCCAGTTTGTGAATGGCTGTGCCCCTGAGCTCCATTTTTAAACTCGTTTTTGGTGAGCTGACCGCAAGTCCAAAATTTTGGTTCAGGACCTATACTGGTTCCCGGTGGGTGGCTGAGAATTTGGTTAATTCTTCTTCCTGCCGGGAAATTACAGTGATATGTGCCCGTCCAAATGCCTAACAGCTACTCTCTCATTGGTTCTCCCTCTTCCCTTTCATCCTCTGCCAAATTGGCAACCTGTGCGAACCAAGAGGTTAAAGGGGCTGTCTCTCCAAGTTGGGAGGTTGATAGTAAAGCAGACGGAAAGTCAAACCGGAGCACCAGGAGAGGGACTATGCGTTGAGTTTTAGAAACCTTTCGTATTCACAGTGTGTCCGTTCTGTAGGTTTCCCGCACATGTTATAGCTGTAGTAATATTCCCTTCAACCTGGAGAGTTCGGACCCATGGAATGGGTGCCATGCATTATTGCTTTAAAGGGTCTGCATTTGCTCACCCAATCTCACCAATCGTCTCAGTCCCAAGTGTCCATCCTTATGCCACATCCAGCTGTCGTTGTAGATAGGGTCATTCCAGCTTTCATCAGAGACCTTGAAGGAATTGTAAAGAATTTCCCAGTTTTTTTGTTTTGTTTTTGAAATTCCTTTTTATAGTGGGTTTGAGCTGATTCCCGCTGCCATGTTTATGCCAGTCTAGACACACTTGATTCCCTTACGGAGACATATCAATACATAGGTTTTAAGATTTTTACTAGTCAGATATATTCCTCTGTGGGAAATATGAGGTTTTGAGTCCCTTTCACTGAGGAAGGTGTAGGTCTTGTCTATTCCATAGTTGGTTTTTGGAACGGTACCTGTGCTTATATCAAACTCTGGTTTTATGCATCACCCCAACTCTCCTTCCCCCTTAAGCAGGTATAAGAGTGTTTTCTAAATGTGAGACACTGTTCTTTTTCCTAACTCAGTTCAAGTGTAGCCATGTTTACAGGATCTTCATAAGTGATATCTTATGATAAGTTTCTTTTTCAGTGTGACTTATTTCGCTTAGAATCATCGTACCTGAATCCACCCATTTTGCTGCTACTGGTCTTATGACATTGATTTCATGGCTGAGGGATATTCCATCGTACGTAAGTACCACAATTTTTTGAACCATGTTTATATTTTCTGGGATACTTAAGGTGTATCCAAGTTGAGGTCCTTGTATGCAGTGCAGCCCTAAATTTTGGGGTGGCTCTGTCTTATTGATTTTCAGTTTTCCCAAGGTATATTCCCTAGACTGGTAGTGCCCTTGGCTCTGTAGCTCTGTTCTTTACTTGTTTTAGGGAACAGAATGCACTCCTCCAGAGAGGCAGTTGGCAATTTACATCCCGCCCATCAGCATAAAAAGGCTCCCTGTTCTCCATGGCCTGTCTTGCCTTTCTTGTTCTTACACATTTTGTGGATGTCCCTTTTGACCGGTGGGAAGTGATACTTCTTTGTAGTGCAGATTTGCATTGCCCGCTTGCTTGCTTGGCCAAAAAGCGCGTATGCGTTTTCTCCTGAATATATTCAGGAGAAAA
Source organism: Hyperoodon ampullatus (assembly GCF_949752795.1). Taxonomy (NCBI): domain Eukaryota; kingdom Metazoa; phylum Chordata; class Mammalia; order Artiodactyla; family Ziphiidae; genus Hyperoodon; species Hyperoodon ampullatus. The sequence goes on from NW_027640445.1 coordinate 18,645, forward strand.
CACATACGCCCTTTTTGGCCAAGTGCATCATTGTCGAAGTTGTGCCCCTCTTCCTGTGCTTTAAAGGCGATTCCAACGTACCTCTTGAAATCTGTTTCCTGCTATTCTGCCTCGCTTTCAAGTCCGCCTCGTTGCCTTCCCTCAACAGATTTTTGGACGATAGTTGTCCTTTATTACTCGGCCAGTTTGTGAATTGCTGTGCCCCTGAGCTCCATTTTTCAACTCGTTTTTGGTGAGCTGACCGCAAGTCCAAAATTTTGGTTCAGGACCTATACTGGTTCCCGGTGGGTGGCTGAGAATTTGGTTAATACTTCTTCCTGCCGGGAAATTACAGTGATATGTGCCCGTCCAAATGCCTAACAGCTACTCTCTCATTGGTTCTCCCTCTTCCCTTTCATATTCTGCCAAATTGGCAACCTGTGCGAACCAAGAGGTTAAAGGGGCTGTCTCTCCAAGTTGGGAGGTTGATAGTAAAGCAGACGGAAAGTCAAACCGGAGCACCAGGAGAGGGACTATTCGTTGAGTTTTAGAAACCTTTCGTATTCACAGTGTGTCCGTTCTCTAGGTTTCCCGCACATGTTATAGCTGTAGTAATATTCCCTTCAACCTGGAGAGTTTGGACCCATGGAATGGGTGCCATGCATTATTGCTTTAAAGGGTCTGCATTTGCTCACCCAATCTCACCAATCGTCTCAGTCCCAAGTGTCCCTCCTTATGCCACATCCAGCTGTCGTTGTAGATAGGGTCATTCCAGCCTTCATCAGAGACCCTGAAGGAATTGTAAAGAATTTCCCAGTTTTTTTGTTTTGTTTTTGAAAATCCTTTTTATAGTGGGTTTGAGCTGATTCTCGCTGCCATGTTTATGCCAGTCTAGACACACTTGATTCCCTTACGGAGACATATCAATACATAGGTTTTAAGATTCTTACTAGTCAGATACTTTCCTCTGCGGGAAATATGGGGTTTTGAGTCCCTTTCACTGAGGACGGTGTTGGTCTTGTCTATTCCATAGTTGGTTTTTGGAACGGTACCTGTGCTTCTATCAAACTCTGGTTTTATGCATCACCCCACCTCTCCTTCCCCCTTAAGCAGGTATAAGAGTGTTTTCTAAATGTGAGACACTGTTCTCTTTCCTAACTCAGTTCAAGTGTAGCCATGTTTACAGGATCTTCATAAGTGATATCTTATGATAAGTTTCTTTTTCTGTGTGACTTATTTCACTTAGAATCAGCGTACCTGAATCCACCCATTTTGCTGCTACTGGTCTTATGACATTGATTTCATGGCTGAGGGATATTCCATCGTACATAAGTACCACAATTTTTTGAACCATGTTTATATTTTCTGGGATACTTAAGGTGTATCCAAGTTGAGGTCCTTGTATGCAGTGCAGCCCTAAATTTTGGGGTGGCTCTGTCTTATTGATTTTCAGTTTTCCCAAGGTATATTCCCTAGACTGGTAGTGCCCTTGGCTCTGTAGCTCTGTTCTTTACTTGTTTAAGGGAACAGAATGCACTCCTCCAGAGAGGCAGTTGGCAATTTACATCCCGACCATCAGCATAACAAGGCTCCCTGTTCTCCAGGGCCTGTCTTGCCTTTCTTGTTCTCACACATTTTGTGGATGTCCCTTTTGACCGGTGGGAAGTGATACTTCTTTGTAGTGCAGATTTGCATTGCCCGCTTGCTTGCTTGGCCAAAAAGGGCGTATGCGTTTTCTCCTGAATATATTCAGGAGAAAACGCATACGCCCTTTTTGGCCAAGTGCATCATTGTCGAAGTTGTGCCCCTCTTCCTGTGCTTTAAAGGCGATTCCAACGTACCTCTTGAAATCTGTTTCCTGCTATTCTGCCTCGCTTTCAAGTCCGCCTCGTTGCCTTCCCTCAACAGATTTTTGGACGATAGTTGTCCTTTATTACTCGGCCAGTTTGTGAATTGCTGTGCCCCTGAGCTCCATTTTTCAACTCGTTTTTGGTGAGCTGACCGCAAGTCCAAAATTTTGGTTCAGGACCTATACTGGTTCCCGGTGGGTGGCTGAGAATTTGGTTAATTCTTCTTCCTGCCGGGAAATTACAGTGATATGTGCCCGTCCAAATGCCTAACAGCTACTCTCTCATTGGTTCTCCCTCTTCCCTTTCATCCTCTGCCAAATTGGCAACCTGTGCGAACCAAGAGGTTAAAGGGGCTGTCTCTCCAGTTGGGAGGTTGATAGTAAAGCAGACGGAAAGTCAAACCGGAGCACCAGGAGAGGGACTATTCATTGAGTTTTAGAAACCTTTCGTATTCACAGTGTGTCTGTTCCCTAGGTTTCCCGCACATGTTATAGCTGTAGTAATATTCCCTTCAACCTGGAGAGTTCAGACCCATGGAATGGGTGCCATGCATTATTGCTTTAAAGGGTCTGCATTTGCTCACCCAATCTCACCAATCGTCTCAGTCCCAAGTGTCCCTCCTTATGCCACATCCAGCTGTCATTGTAGATAGGGTCATTCCAGCTTTCATCAGAGACCCTGAAGGAATTGCAAAGAATTATGCAGTTTTTTTGTTTTGTTTTTCAAATTCCTTTTTATAGTGGGTTTGAGCTGATTCTCGCTGCCATGTTTATGCCAGTCTAGACACACTTGATTCCCTTATGGAGACATATCAATACATAGGTTTTAAGATTCTTACTAGTCAGATATATTTCTCTGCAGGAAATATGGGGTTTTGAGACCCTTTCACTGAGGAAGGTGTAGGTCTTGTCTATTCCATAGTTGGTTTTTAGAACGGTACCTGTGCTTATATCAAACTCTGGTTTTATGCATCACCCCACCTCTCCTTCCCCCTTAAGCAGGCATAAGAGTGTTTTCTAAATGTGAGACACTGTTCTCTTTCCTAACTCAGTTCAAGTGTAGCCATGTTTACAGAATCTTCATAAGTGATATCTTATGATAAGTTTATTTTTCTGTGTGACTTATTTCACTTAGAATCATCGTACCTGAAACCACCCATTTTGCTGCTACTGGTCTTATGACATTGATTTCATGGCTGAGGGATATTCCATCGTACGTAAGTACCACAATTTTTTGAACCATTTTTATATTTCCTGGGATATTTAATGTGTACCCAAGTTGAGGTCCTTGTAAGCTGTGCAGCCCTAAATATTGGGGTGGCTGTGTCTTATTGATTTTCTGTTTTCCCAAGGTATATTCCCTAGACTGGAAGTGCCCTTGCCTCTGTAGCTCTGTTCTTTACTTGTTTTAGGGAACACAATGTACTCCTCCAGAGAGGCAGTTGGCAATTTACATCCCGCCCATCAGCATAACAAGGCTCCCTGTTCTCCAGGGCCTGTCTTGCCTTTCTAGTTTTTACACATTTTGTGGTTGTCCCTTTTGACCGGTGGGAAGTGATACATCTTTGTAGTGCAGATTTGCAATGTCCCCTTGCTTGCTTGGTGAAAAATGCCGTATGCGTTTTCTCCTGAATATATTCAGGAGAAAACGCATACGCCCTTTTTGGCCAAGTGCATCATTGTCGAAGTGTTGCCCCTCTTCCTGTGCTTTAAAGGCGATTCCAACATACCTCTTGAAATCTGTTTCCTGCTATTCTGCCTCGCTTTCAAGTCCGCCTCGTTGCCTTCCCTCAACAGATTTTTGGACGATAGTTGTCCTTTATTACTCGGCCAGTTTGTGAATTGCTGTGTCCCTGAGCTCCATTTTTCAACTCGTTTTCGGTGAGCTGATCGCAAGTCCAAAATTTTGGTTCAGGACCTATGCTGGTTCCCAGTGCGGGGCTGAGACTTTGGTTAATTCTTCTTCCTGCCGGGAAGTTAGAGTGATATGTGCCCGTCCAAATGTCTAACAGCTACTCTCTCATTGGTTCTCCCTCTTCCCTTTCATCCTCTGCCAAATTGGCAACCTGTGCGAACCAGGAGGTTAAAGGGGCTGTCTCTCCAAGTTGGGAGATTGATAGTAAAGCAGATGGAAAGTCAAACCGGAGCACCATGGGAGGGTCTATTCGTTGAGTTTTACAAACCTTTCGTATTCACAGTGTGTCCGTTCTCTAGGTTTCCCGTACATGTTATAGCTGTAGTAATATTCCCTTCAACCTGGAGAGTTGGGACCCAAGGAATGGGTGCCAGGCATTATTGCTTTAAAGGGACTGCATTTGCTCACCCAATCTCACCAATCCTCTCAGTCCCAAGTGTCGAGCCTTATGCCACCTCCAGCTGTCGTTGTAGAAATGGTCATTCCAGGTTTCATCAGAGACCCTGAAGGAATTGTAAAGAATTTCCCAGTTTTTTTGTTTTGTTTTTGAAATTCCTTTTTATAGTGGGTATGAGCTGATTCTCGCTGCCATGTTTATGCCAGTCTAGACACACTTGATTCCCTTACGGAGAAATATAAATACATAGGTTTTAAGATTTTTACTAGTCAGATATATTCCTCTGAGGGAAATATGGGGTTTTGAGTCCCTTTCACTGAGGAAGGTGTAGGTCTTGACTATTCCATAGTTGGTTTTTGGAACGGTATCTGTGCTTATATCAAACTCTGGTTTTATGCATCTCCCCACCTTTCCTTCCACCTTAAGCAGGCATAAGAGTGTTTTCTAAATGTGAGACACTGTTCTCTTTCCTAACTCAGTTCAAGTGTAGCCATGTTTACAGGATCTTCATAAGTGATATCTTATGATAAGTTTCTTTTTCTGTGTGACTTATTTCACTTAGAATCATCGTTCCTGAATCCAGCTATTTTGCTGCTACTGCTCTTATGCCATTGATTTCATAGCTGAGGGATATTCCATCGTACGTAAGTACCACAAATTTTTGAACCATTTTTATATTTCCCGTGATATTTAAGGCATACCCAGCTTGAGGTCCTTGTAAACAGTGCAGCCCTAAATTTTGGGGTGGCTCTGTCTTATTGATTTTCAGTTTTCCCAAGGTATATTCCCTAGACTGGAAGTGCCCTTGGCTCTGTAGCTCTGTTCTTTACTGGTTTTAGAGAACACAATGCACTCCTCCAGAGAGGCAGTTGGCAATTTACATCCCGCCCATCAGCATAACAAGGCTCCCTGTTCTCCAGGGCCTGGCTTGCCTTTCTGGTTTTTACACATTTTGTGGATGTCCCTTTTGACTGGTGGGAAGTGACACTTCTTTGTAGTGCAGATTTTCATTGCCCGCTTGCTTGCTTGGCCAAAAAGGGCGTATGCGTTTTCTCCTGAATATATTCAGGAGAAAACGCATACGCCCTTGTTGGTCAAGTGCATTATTGTCGAAGTTGTGCCCCTATTCCTGTGCTTTAAAGGTGATTCCAACGTACCTCTTGAAACCTGTTTCCGGCTATTCTGCCTCAATTTCAATCTGCCTCGTTGCCTTTCCTCAACAGATTTTTGGACGATAGTTGTCCTTTATTACTCGGCCTGTTTGTGAATTGCTGTGCCCCTGAGCTCCATTTTTCAACTCGTTTTTTGTGAGCTGACCGCAAGTCCAAAATTTTGGTGCAGGACCTATACTAGTTCGCGGTGGGTGGCTGAGACTTTGGTTAATTCTTCTTCCTGCCGGGAAATTACAGTGACATGTGCCCGTCCAAATGCCTAACAGCTACTCTCTCATTGGTTCTCCCTATTCCCTTTCATCCTCTGCCAAATTGGCAACCTGTGCGAACCAGGAGGTTAAACGGGCTGTCTCTCCAAGTTTGGAGGTTGATAGTAAAGCAGATGGAAAGTCAAACCCGAGCACCAGGATACGGACTATTCGTTGAGTTTTAGAAATCATTCGTATTCACAGTGTGTCCGTTCTCTAGGTTTCCTGTACATGTTATAGCTGTAGTAATATTCCCTTCAACATGGAGAGTTGGGACCCATGGAATGGGTGCCAGGCATTTGTGCTTTAAAGGGTCTGTATTTGCTCACCCAATCTCACCAATCCTCTCAGTCCCAAGTTTCCAGCCTTATGCCACATCCAGCTGTCGTTGTAGATATGGTCATTCCAGCTTTCATCAGAGACCCTGAAGGAATTGTAAAGAATTTCCCAGTTTTTTTGTTTTGTTTTTGAAATTCCTTTTTATAGTGGGTTTGAGCTGATTCTCGCTGCCATGTTTATGCCAGTCTGACACACTTGATTCCCTTATGGAGACATATCAATACATACGTTTTAAGATTCTTACTAGTCACATATATTCCTCTGCAGGAAATATGGGGTTTTGAGTCCCTTTCCCTGAGGAAGGTGTAGGTCTTGTCTATTCCATAGTTGGTTTTCGGAACAGTACCTGTGCTTATATCAAACTCTGGTTTTATGCATCACCCCACCTCTCCTTCCCCCTTAAGCAGGCATAAGAGTGTTTTCTAAATGTGAGACACTGTTCTCTTTCCTAACTCAGTGCAAGTATAGCCATGTTTACAGGATCTTCATTCGTGATATCTTATGATAAGTTTCTTTTTCTGTGTGACTTATTTCACTTAGAATCATCGTACCTGAATCTACCCATTTTGCTGCTACTGGTCTTATGACATTGATTTCATGGCTGAGGGATATTCCATCGTACGTAAGTACCACAACTTTTTGAAACATTTTTATATTTCCTGGGATATTTAAGGTGTACCCAAGTTGAGGTCCTTGAAAGCAGTGCAGGCCTAAATTTTGGAGTGGCTCTGTCTTATTGATTTTCAGTTTTCCCAAGGTATATTCCCTAGACTGGTAGTGCCCTTGGCTCTGTAGCTCTGTTGTTTACTTGTTTTAGGGAACACAATGCACTCATCCAGAGAGGCAGTTGGCAATTTACATCCCGCCCATCAGCATAACAAGGCTCCCTGTTCTCCAGGGCCTGTCTTGCCTTTCTGGTTTTTACACATTTTGTGGATGTCCCTTTTGACCTGTGGGAAGTGATACTTCTTTGTAGTGCAGATTTGCATTGCCTGCTTGCTTGCTTGGCCAAAAAGGGCCTATGCGTTTTCTCCTGAATATATTCAGGAGAAAACACATACGCCGTTTTTGGCCAAGTGCATCATTGTCGAAGTTGTGCCCCTCTTCCTGTGCTTTAAAGGCGATTCCAACGTACCTCTTGAAATCTGTTTCCTGCTATTCTGCATCGCTTTCAAGTCCGCCTCCTTGCCTTCCCTTAACAGATTTTTGGACGATAGTTGTTCTTTATTACTCTGCCAGTTTGTGAATTGCTCTGCCCTTGAGCACCATTTTTCAACTCGTTTTTTGTGAGCTGACCGCAAGTTCAAAATTATGGTTCAGGACTTATGCTGGTTCCCGGTGGGTGGCTGAGACTTTGGTTAATTCTTCTTCCTGCCGGGAAATTACAGTGATATGTGCCCGTCCAAATGCCTAACAGCTACTCTCTCATTGGTTCTCCCTCTTCCCTTTCATCCTCTGCCAAATTGGCAACCTGTGCGAACCAGGAGGTTAAAGGGGCTGTCTCTCCAAGTTGGGAGGTGGATAGTAAAGCAGATGGAAAGTCAAACCGGAACACCAGGATAGGGGCTATTCGTTGAGTTTTAGAAACCTTTCATATTCAAAGTGTGTCCGTTTTCTAGGTTTCCCGTACATGTTATAGCTGTAGTAATATTCCCTTCAACCTGGAGAGTTGGGACCCATGGAATGGGTGCCAGGCATTTGTGCTTTAAAGTGTCTGCATTTGCTCACCCTATCTCACCAATCCTCTCAGTCCCAAGTTTCCAGCCTTATGCCACATCCAGCTGTCGTTGTAGATATGGTCATTCCAGCTTTCATCAGAGACCCTGAAGGAATTGTAAAGAATTTCCCAGTTTTTTGTTTTGTTTTTGAAATTCCTTTTTATAGTGGGTTTGAGGTGATTCTCGCCGCCATGATTATGCCAGTCTAGACACACTTGATTCCCTTATGGAGACATATCAATACATAGGTTTTAAGATCCTTAGTAGTCAGATATATTCCTCTGCGGGAAATATGGTGTTTTGAGTCCCTTTCACAGAGGAAGGTGTAGGTCTTGTCTATTCCATAGTTGGTTTTTGGAACGGTACCTGTGCTTATATCAAACTCTGGTTTTATGCATCACCCCACCTCTCCTTCCCCCTTAAGCAGGCATAAGAGAATTTTCTAAATTTGAGACTCTGTTCTCTTTCCTAACTCAGTTCAAGTGTAGCCATGTTTACAGGATCTTCATAAGTGATATCTTATGATAAGATTATTTTTCTGTGTGACTTATTTCACTTAGAATTATAGTACCTGAATCAACCCATTTTGCTGCTACTGGTCTTATGACATTGATTTCATGGCTGAGGGATATTCCATCGTACGTAAATACCACAATTTTTTGAACCATTTTTATATTTCCTGGGATATTTAAGGTGTACCCAAGTTGAGGTCCTTGTAAGCAGTGCAGCCCTAAATTTTGGGGTGGCTCTGTCTTATTGATTTTCAGTTTTCCCAAGGTATATTCCCTAGACTGGAAGTGCCCTTGGCTCTGTAGCTCTGTTGTTTACTTGTTTTAGGGTACACAATGCACTCCTCCAGAGAGGCAGTTGGCAATTTACATCCCGCCCATCAGCATAACAAGGCTCCCTGTTCTCCAGGGCCTGTCTTGCCTTTCTGGTTTTTTTCGTATTTTGTGGATGTCCCTTTTGACCGGTGTGAAGTGATACTTCTGTGTAGTGCAGATTGGCATTGCCCCCTTCCTTTCTTGGCCAAAATGGGTGTATGCGTTTTCTCATGAATATATTCAAGAGAAAACTCATACGCCCTTTTTGGCCAAGTGCATCATTGTCGAAGTGTGCCCCTCTTCCTGTGCTTTAAAGGCCATTCCAACGTACCTCTTGAAATCTGTTTCCTGCTATTGTGTCTCGCTTTCAACTCCGCCTCGTTGCCTTCCCTCAACAGATTTTTGGACGATAGTTGTCCTCTATTACTCTGCCAGTTTGTGAATTGCTGTGCCCCTGAGCTCCATTTTTCAACTCGTTTTTTGTGAGCTGACCACATGTCCAAAATTTTGGTTCAGGAACTATGCTGTTTCCCGGTGGGTGGCTGAGACTTTGGTTAATTCTTCTTCCTGCCAGGACATTAGACTGATATGTGCCCGTCCAAATGCCTAACAGCTACTCTCTCATTGGTTCTTCCTCTTCCCTTTCATCCTCTGCCAAATTGGCAACCTGTGCGAACCAGGAGGTTAAAGGGTCTGTCTCTCCAATTTGGGAGGTTGATAGTAAAGCAGATGGAATGTAAAACGGGAGCACCAGGAGAGGGACTATTCGTTGAGTTTTAGAAACCTTTCTATTCACAGTGTGTCCATTCTCTAGGTTTCCCGTATATGTTATAGCTGTAGTAATATTCCCTTCAACCTGGAGAGTTGGGACCCATGGAAAGGGTGCCAGGCATTTGTGATTTAAAGGGTCTGCATTTGCTCACCCAATCTCACCAATCGAATCAGTCCCAAGTGTCCCTCCTTATGCCACATCCAGCTGTCGTTGTAGATAGGGTCATTCCAGGTTTCATCATTGACCCTGAAGGAATTGTAAAGAATTTCCCAGTTTTTTTGTTTTGTTTTTGAAATTCCTTTTTATAGTGGGTTTGAGCTGATTCTCGCTGCCATGTTTATGCCAGTCTAGACACACTTGATTCCCTTACGGAGACATATCAATACATAGGTTTTAAGATTCTTACTAGTCAGATATATTCCTCTGCGGGAAATATGGTGTTTTGAGTCCCTTTCACTGAGGAAGGTGTAGGTCTTGTCTATTCCATAGTTGGTTTTTGGAACGGTACCTGTGCTTATATCAAACTCTGGTTTTATGCATCACCCCACCTCTCCTTTCCCCTTAAGCAGGCATAAGAGTGTTTTTTAAATGTGAGACACTGTTCTCTTTCCTAACTCAGTTCAAGTGTAGCCATGTTTACAGGATCTTCATAAGTGATATCTTATGATAAGTTTCTTTTTCTGTGTGACTTATTTCACTTAGAATCATCGTACCTGAATCCACCCATTTTGCTGCTACTGGTCTTATGACATTGATTTCATGGCTGAGGGATATTCCATCGTACGTAAGTACCACAATTTTTTGAACCATTTTTATATTTCCTAGGATATTTAAGGTGTACCCAAGTTGAGGTCCTTGTAAGCAGTGCAGCCCTGAATTTTGGGGTGGCTCTGTCTTATTGATTTTCAGTTTTCCCAAGGTATATTCCCTAGACTGGAAGTGCCCTTGGCTCTGTAGCTCTGTTCTTTACTTGTTTTAGGGAACACAATGCAGTCTTCCAGAGAGGCAGTTGGCAATTTACATCCCTCCCATCAGCATAACAAGGCTCCCGGTTCTCCAGGGCCTGTCTTGCCTTTCTGGTTTTTACACATTTTGTGGATGTCCCTTTTGACAGGTGGGAAGTGATACTTCTTTGTAGTGCAGATTTGCATTGCCCGCTTGCTTGCTTGGCCGAAAAGGGCATATGCATTTTCTCCTGAATATATTCAGGAGAAAACGCATACGCCCTTTTTGGCCAAGTGCATCATTGTCGAAGTTGTGCCCCTCTTCCTGTGCTTTAAAGGCGATTCCAACGTACCTCTTGAAATCTGTTCCCTGCTATTCTGCCTCGCTTTCAAGTCCGCCTCGTTGCCTTCCCTCAACAGATTTTTGGACGATAGTTGTCCTTTATTACTCGGCCAGTTTGTGAATGGCTGTGCCCCTGAGCTCCATTTTTCAACTCGTTTTTGGTGAGCTGATCGCAAGTCCAGAATTTTGGTTCAGGACCTATGCTGGTTCCCGGTGGGGGGCTGAGACTTTGGTTAATTCTTCTTCCTGCCGGGAAATTACAGTGATATGTGCCCGTTCAAATGCCTAACAGCTATTCTCTCATTGGTTCTCCCTATTCCCTTTCATCCTCTGCCAAATTGGCAACCTGTGTGAACCAGGAGGTTAAAGGGTCTGTCTCTCCAAGTTGGGAGGTTGATAGTAAAGCAGATGGAAAGTCAAACCGGAGCACCAGGAGAGGGACTATTCGTTGAGTTTTAGAATCCTTTCGTATTCACAGTGTGTCCGTTCTCTAGGTTTCCCGTACATGTTATAACTGTAGTAATATTCTCTACAACCTGGAGAGTTGGGACCCATGGAATGGGTGCCAGGCATTATTGCTTTAAAGGGTCTGCATTTGCTCACCAATCTCACCAATTCTCTCCGTCCCAATTATCCAGCCTTATGCCACATCCAGCTGTCGTTGTAGATAGGGTCATTCCAGGTTTCATCAGAGACCCTGAAGGAATTGTAAAGAATTTCCCAGTTTTTTTGTTTTGTTTTTGAAATTCCTTTTTATAGTGGGTTTGAGCTGATTCTCGCTGCCATGTTTATGCCATTTTAGACACACTTGATTCCCTTACGGAGACATATCAATACATAGGTTTTAAGATTCTTACTAGTCAGATATATTCCTCTGCGGGAAATATGGGATTATGAGTCCCTTTCACTGAGGAAGGTGTAGGTCTTGTCTATTCCATAGTTGGTTTTTGGAACGGTACCTGTGCTTATATCAAACTCTGGTTTTATGCATCACCCCACCTCTCCTTGCCCCTTAAGCAGGCATAAGAGTGTTTTCTAAATGTGAGACACTGTTCTCTTTCCTAACTAAGTTCAATTGTAGCCATGTTTACAGGATCTTCATAAGTGATATCTTATGATAAGTTTCTTTTTCTGTGTGACTTATTTCACTTAGAATCATCGTACCTGAATCCACCCATTTTGCTGCTACTGGTCTTATGACATTGATTTCATGGTTGAGGGATATTCCATCGTTCGTAAGTACCACAAATTTTTGAACCATTTTTATATTTCCTGGGATATTTAAGGTGTACCCAAGTTGAGGTTTTTGTAAGCAGTGCAGCCCTAAATTTTGCGGTGGCTCTGGCTTATTGACTTTCAGTTTTCCCAAAGTATATTCCCTAGATTGGAAGTGCCCTTGGCTCTGTAGCTCTGTTGTTTACTTGTTTTAGGGAACATAGTGCACTCCTCCAGAGAGGCAGTTGGCAATTTACATCCAGCCCATCAGCATAACAAGGCTACCTGTTCTCCAGGGCCTGTCTTGCCTTTCTGGTTTTTACACATTTTGCGGATGTCCCTTTTGACCGGTGGGAAGTGATACTTCTTTGTATTGCAGATTTGCATTGCCCGCTTGCTTGGTTTGCCAAAAAGGGCGTATGCGTTTTCTCCTTAATATATTCAGGAGAAAACGCATATACCCTTTTTGGCCAAGTGCATCATTGTCGAAATTGTGCCCCTCTTCCTGTGCTTTAAAGGCGATTCCAACATACCTCTTGAAATCTGTTTCCTGCTATTCTGCCTCGATTTCAACTCCGCCTCGTTGCCTTCCCTCAACAGATTTTTGGATGATAGTTGTCCTTTATTACTCTTCCAGTTTGTGAATTGCTGTGCCCTGAGCCCCATTTTTCAACTCATTTTTTGTGTGCTGACCGCAAGTCCAAAATTTTGGTTCAGGACCTCTAATTTTTACCCGTGGGAGGCTGAGACTTTGGTTAGTTCTTCTTCCTCCCGTGAAATTAGAGTGACATGTGCCCGTCTAAATGCCTAACAGCTACTCTGTCATTGGTTCTCCCCCTTTCCTTTCATCCTCTGCCAAATTGGCAACGTGTGTGTACCAGGAGGTTAAAACTGGTGTCTCTCCAAGTTGGGAGATTGATAGTAAAGCAGTTGGAAAGTCAAACCGGAACACCAGGAGAGGGACTATTCGTTGAGTTTTAGAAACCTTTTGTATTCACAGTGTGTCCATTCTCTAGGTTTCCTGTACATGTTATAGCTGTATTAATATTCCCTTCAACCCACAGAGTTGGGACCCATGGAATGGGTGCCATGCATTATTGGTTTACAAGGTCTGCATTTGCTCACGCAATCTCACCAATCCTCTCAGTCCCAAGTGTCCAGCATTATGCCACATCCAGCTGTCGTTGTAGATAGGGTCATTCCAGGTTTCATCAGAGACCCTGAAGGAATTGTAAAGAATTTCCCTGTTTTTTTGTTTTGTTTGTGAAATTCCTTTTGATAGTGGGTTTCAGCTGATTCTCGCTGCCAAGTTTATGCCAGTCTAGACACACTTGATTCCCTTACGGAGACATATCAATACATAGGTTTTAAGATTCTTACTAGTCAGATATATTCTTCTGCGGGAAATATGGGCTTTTCAGTCCCTTTCACTGAGGAATGTGTAGGTCTTGTCTATTCCATAGTTGGTTTTCGGAACGGTAGGTGTGCTTATATGAAACTCTGGTTTTATGCATCACCCCACCTCTCCTTCCCCCTTAAGCAGGCATAAGAGTGTTTTCCAAATGTGAGACTCTGTTCTCTTTCCTAGCTAAGTTCAAGTGTAGCCATGTTTACAGGTTCTTCATAAGTGATATCTTATGATAAATTTCTTTTTCTGTGTGTCTTATTTCACTTAGAATCATCATAACAGAGTTCACTCATTTTGTTGCTACTGGTCTTATGACATTGATTTCATGGCTGAGGGATATTCCATCGTACGTAAGTACCACAATTTTTTGAACCATTTTTATATTTCCTGGGATATTTAAGGTGTACCGAAGTTGAGGTTATTGTGAGCAGTGCAGCCGTAAATTTTGGTGTGGCTCTGTCTTATTGATTTTCAGTTTTCCCAAGGTATATTCCCTAGACTGGTAGTGCCCTTGGCTCTGTAGCTCTGTTGTTTACTTGTTTTAGGGAACACAATGCACTCCTCCATAGAGGCAGTTGGCAATTTACATCCCGCCCCTCAGCATAAAAAGGCTCCCTGTTCTCCTGGGCCTGTCTTGCCTTTCTCGTTTTTACACATTTTGCGGATGTCCCTTTTGACCGGTGGGAAGTGATACTTCTTTGTAGTGCAGATTTGCATTGCCCGCTTGCTTGCTTGGCCAAAAAGGTCGTATGCGTTTTCTCCTGAATATATTCAAGAGAAAACGCATACGCCCTTTTTGGCCAAGTGCATCATTGTCGAAGTTGTTCCACTCTTCCTGTGCTTTAAAGGCGATTCCAACGTACCTCTTGAAATCTGTTTCCTGCTATTCTGCCTCGATTTCAACTCCGCCTCGTTCCCTTCCCTCAACAGATTTTTGGATGATAGTTGTCCTTTATTACTCTTCCAGTTGGTGAATTGCTGTGCCCTGAGCCCCATTTTTCAACTTATTTTTTGTGAGCTGACCGCAAGTCCAAAATTTTGGTTCAGGACCTCTACTTGTTCCCCTTGGGAGGCTGAGACTTTGGTTAATTCTTCTTCCTACCGTGAAATTAGAGTGACATATGCCCGTCTAAATGCCTAACAGCTACTCTGTCATTGGTTCTCTCCCTTTCCTTTCATCCTCTGCCAAATTGGCAACGTGTGTGTACCAGGAGGTTAAAAGGGGTGTCTCTCCAATTTGGGAGATTGATAGTAAAGCAGTGGGAAAGTCAAACCGGAACACCAGGAGAGGGACTATTCGTTGAGTTTTAGAAACCTTTTGTATTCACAGTGTGTCCATTCTCTAGGTTTCCTGTACATGTTATAGCTGTATTAATATTCCCTTCAACCCGCAGAGTTGGGACCCATGGAATGGGTGCCATGCATTATTGGTTTACAAGGTCTGCATTTGCTCACCCAATCTCACCAATCCTCTAAGTCCCAAGTGTCCAGCCTTATGCCACATCCAGCGGTCGTTGTAGATAGGGTCATTCCAGATTTCATCAGAGACCCTGAAGGAATTGTAAAGAATTTGCCTGTTTTTTTGTTTTGTTTGTGAAATTCCTTTTGATAGTGGATTTCAGCTGATTCTCGCTGCCATGTTTATGCCATTCTAGACACTTGATTCCCTTACAGAGACATATCAATACATAGGTTTTAAGATTCTTACTAGTCAGATATATTCTTCTGCGGGAAATATGGGGTTTTGAGTCCCTTTCACTGTGGAAGGTGTAGGTCTTGTCTATTCCATAGTTGGTTTTTGGAACGGTACCTGTGCTTATATCAAACTCTGGTTTTATGCATCACCCCACCTCTCCTTCCCCCTTAAGCAGGCATAAGAGTGTTTTCCAAATGTGAGACTCTGTTCTCTTTCCTAGCTCAGTTCAAGTGTAGCCATGTTTACAGGATCTTCATAAGTGATATCTTATGATAAGTTTCTTTTTCTGTGTGACTTATTTCACTTAGAATCATCGTACCTGAATCCACCCATTTTGCTGCTACTGGTCTTATGACATTGATTTCATGGCTGAGGGATATTCCATCGTACGTAAGTACCACAATTTTTTGAACCATTTTTATATTTCCTAGGATATTTAAGGTGTACCCAAGTTGAGGTCCTTGTAAGCAGTGCAGCCCTGAATTTTGGGGTGGCTCTGTCTTATTGATTTTCAGTTTTCCCAAGGTATATTCCCTAGACTGGAAGTGCCCTTGGCTCTGTAGCTCTGTTCTTTACTTGTTTTAGGGAACACAATGCAGTCTTCCAGAGAGGCAGTTGGCAATTTACATCCCGCCCATCAGCATAACAAGGCTCCCGGTTCTCCAGGGCCTGTCTTGCCTTTCTGGTTTTTACACATTTTGTGGATGTCCCTTTTGACAGGTGGGAAGTGATACTTCTTTGTAGTGCAGATTTGCATTGCCCGCTTGCTTGCTTGGCCGAAAAGGGCATATGCATTTTCTCCTGAATATATTCAGGAGAAAACGCATACGCCCTTTTTGGCCAAGTGCATCATTGTCGAAGTTGTGCCCCTCTTCCTGTGCTTTAAAGGCGATTCCAACGTACCTCTTGAAATCTGTTCCCTGCTATTCTGCCTCGCTTTCAAGTCCGCCTCGTTGCCTTCCCTCAACAGATTTTTGGACGATAGTTGTCCTTTATTACTCGGCCAGTTTGTGAATGGCTGTGCCCCTGAGCTCCATTTTTCAACTCGTTTTTGGTGAGCTGATCGCAAGTCCAGAATTTTGGTTCAGGACCTATGCTGGTTCCCGGTGGGGGGCTGAGACTTTGGTTAATTCTTCTTCCTGCCGGGAAATTACAGTGATATGTGCCCGTTCAAATGCCTAACAGCTATTCTCTCATTGGTTCTCCCTATTCCCTTTCATCCTCTGCCAAATTGGCAACCTGTGTGAACCAGGAGGTTAAAGGGTCTGTCTCTCCAAGTTGGGAGGTTGATAGTAAAGCAGATGGAAAGTCAAACCGGAGCACCAGGAGAGGGACTATTCGTTGAGTTTTAGAATCCTTTCGTATTCACAGTGTGTCCGTTCTCTAGGTTTCCCGTACATGTTATAACTGTAGTAATATTCTCTACAACCTGGAGAGTTGGGACCCATGGAATGGGTGCCAGGCATTATTGCTTTAAAGGGTCTGCATTTGCTCACCAATCTCACCAATTCTCTCCGTCCCAATTATCCAGCCTTATGCCACATCCAGCTGTCGTTGTAGATAGGGTCATTCCAGGTTTCATCAGAGACCCTGAAGGAATTGTAAAGAATTTCCCAGTTTTTTTGTTTTGTTTTTGAAATTCCTTTTTATAGTGGGTTTGAGCTGATTCTCGCTGCCATGTTTATGCCATTTTAGACACACTTGATTCCCTTACGGAGACATATCAATACATAGGTTTTAAGATTCTTACTAGTCAGATATATTCCTCTGCGGGAAATATGGGATTATGAGTCCCTTTCACTGAGGAAGGTGTAGGTCTTGTCTATTCCATAGTTGGTTTTTGGAACGGTACCTGTGCTTATATCAAACTCTGGTTTTATGCATCACCCCACCTCTCCTTGCCCCTTAAGCAGGCATAAGAGTGTTTTCTAAATGTGAGACACTGTTCTCTTTCCTAACTAAGTTCAATTGTAGCCATGTTTACAGGATCTTCATAAGTGATATCTTATGATAAGTTTCTTTTTCTGTGTGACTTATTTCACTTAGAATCATCGTACCTGAATCCACCCATTTTGCTGCTACTGGTCTTATGACATTGATTTCATGGTTGAGGGATATTCCATCGTTCGTAAGTACCACAAATTTTTGAACCATTTTTATATTTCCTGGGATATTTAAGGTGTACCCAAGTTGAGGTTTTTGTAAGCAGTGCAGCCCTAAATTTTGCGGTGGCTCTGGCTTATTGACTTTCAGTTTTCCCAAAGTATATTCCCTAGATTGGAAGTGCCCTTGGCTCTGTAGCTCTGTTGTTTACTTGTTTTAGGGAACATAGTGCACTCCTCCAGAGAGGCAGTTGGCAATTTACATCCAGCCCATCAGCATAACAAGGCTACCTGTTCTCCAGGGCCTGTCTTGCCTTTCTGGTTTTTACACATTTTGCGGATGTCCCTTTTGACCGGTGGGAAGTGATACTTCTTTGTATTGCAGATTTGCATTACCCGCTTGCTTGGTTTGCCAAAAAGGGCGTATGCGTTTTCTCCTTAATATATTCAGGAGAAAACGCATATACCCTTTTTGGCCAAGTGCATCATTGTCGAAATTGTGCCCCTCTTCCTGTGCTTTAAAGGCGATTCCAACATACCTCTTGAAATCTGTTTCCTGCTATTCTGCCTCGATTTCAACTCCGCCTCGTTGCCTTCCCTCAACAGATTTTTGGATGATAGTTGTCCTTTATTACTCTTCCAGTTTGTGAATTGCTGTGCCCTGAGCCCCATTTTTCAACTCATTTTTTGTGTGCTGACCGCAAGTCCAAAATTTTGGTTCAGGACCTCTAATTTTTACCCGTGGGAGGCTGAGACTTTGGTTAGTTCTTCTTCCTCCCGTGAAATTAGAGTGACATGTGCCCGTCTAAATGCCTAACAGCTACTCTGTCATTGGTTCTCCCCCTTTCCTTTCATCCTCTGCCAAATTGGCAACGTGTGTGTACCAGGAGGTTAAAACTGGTGTCTCTCCAAGTTGGGAGATTGATAGTAAAGCAGTTGGAAAGTCAAACTGGAACACCAGGAGAGGGACTATTCGTTGAGTTTTAGAAACCTTTTGTATTCACAGTGTGTCCATTCTCTAGGTTTCCTGTACATGTTATAGCTGTATTAATATTCCCTTCAACCCACAGAGTTGGGACCCATGGAATGGGTGCCATGCATTATTGGTTTACAAGGTCTGCATTTGCTCACGCAATCTCACCAATCCTCTCAGTCCCAAGTGTCCAGCATTATGCCACATCCAGCTGTCGTTGTAGATAGGGTCATTCCAGGTTTCATCAGAGACCCTGAAGGAATTGTAAAGAATTTCCCTGTTTTTTTGTTTTGTTTGTGAAATTCCTTTTGATAGTGGGTTTCAGCTGATTCTCGCTGCCAAGTTTATGCCAGTCTAGACACACTTGATTCCCTTACGGAGACATATCAATACATAGGTTTTAAGATTCTTACTAGTCAGATATATTCTTCTGCGGGAAATATGGGCTTTTCAGTCCCTTTCAC
Source organism: Hyperoodon ampullatus (assembly GCF_949752795.1). Lineage (NCBI taxonomy): Eukaryota > Metazoa > Chordata > Mammalia > Artiodactyla > Ziphiidae > Hyperoodon > Hyperoodon ampullatus. The sequence continues at coordinate 37,003 of NW_027640445.1, forward strand.
TGAGGAATGTGTAGGTCTTGTCTATTCCATAGTTGGTTTTCGGAACGGTAGGTGTGCTTATATGAAACTCTGGTTTTATGCATCACCCCACCTCTCCTTCCCCCTTAAGCAGGCATAAGAGTGTTTTCCAAATGTGAGACTCTGTTCTCTTTCCTAGCTAAGTTCAAGTGTAGCCATGTTTACAGGTTCTTCATAAGTGATATCTTATGATAAATTTCTTTTTCTGTGTGTCTTATTTCACTTAGAATCATCATAACAGAGTTCACTCATTTTGTTGCTACTGGTCTTATGACATTGATTTCATGGCTGAGGGATATTCCATCGTACGTAAGTACCACAATTTTTTGAACCATTTTTATATTTCCTGGGATATTTAAGGTGTACCGAAGTTGAGGTTATTGTGAGCAGTGCAGCCGTAAATTTTGGTGTGGCTCTGTCTTATTGATTTTCAGTTTTCCCAAGGTATATTCCCTAGACTGGTAGTGCCCTTGGCTCTGTAGCTCTGTTGTTTACTTGTTTTAGGGAACACAATGCACTCCTCCATAGAGGCAGTTGGCAATTTACATCCCGCCCCTCAGCATAAAAAGGCTCCCTGTTCTCCAGGGCCTGTCTTGCCTTTCTGGTTTTTACACATTTTGCGGATGTCCCTTTTGACCGGTGGGAAGTGATACTTCTTTGTAGTGCAGATTTGCATTGCCCGCTTGCTTGCTTGGCCAAAAAGGTCGTATGCGTTTTCTCCTGAATATATTCAAGAGAAAACGCATACGCCCTTTTTGGCCAAGTGCATCATTGTCGAAGTTGTTCCACTCTTCCTGTGCTTTAAAGGCGATTCCAACGTACCTCTTGAAATCTGTTTCCTGCTATTCTGCCTCGATTTCAACTCCGCCTCGTTCCCTTCCCTCAACAGATTTTTGGATGATAGTTGTCCTTTATTACTCTTCCAGTTGGTGAATTGCTGTGCCCTGAGCCCCATTTTTCAACTTATTTTTTGTGAGCTGACCGCAAGTCCAAAATTTTGGTTCAGGACCTCTACTTGTTCCCCGTGGGAGGCTGAGACTTTGGTTAATTCTTCTTCCTACCGTGAAATTAGAGTGACATATGCCCGTCTAAATGCCTAACAGCTACTCTGTCATTGGTTCTCCCCCTTTCCTTTCATCCTCTGCCAAATTGGCAACGTGTGTGTACCAGGAGGTTAAAAGGGGTGTCTCTCCAATTTGGGAGATTGATAGTAAAGCAGTGGGAAAGTCAAACCGGAACACCAGGAGAGGGACTATTCGTTGAGTTTTAGAAACCTTTTGTATTCACAGTGTGTCCATTCTCTAGGTTTCCTGTACATGTTATAGCTGTATTAATATTCCCTTCAACCCGCAGAGTTGGGACCCATGGAATGGGTGCCATGCATTATTGGTTTACAAGGTCTGCATTTGCTCACCCAATCTCACCAATCCTCTAAGTCCCAAGTGTCCAGCCTTATGCCACATCCAGCGGTCGTTGTAGATAGGGTCATTCCAGATTTCATCAGAGACCCTGAAGGAATTGTAAAGAATTTGCCTGTTTTTTTGTTTTGTTTGTGAAATTCCTTTTGATAGTGGATTTCAGCTGATTCTCGCTGCCATGTTTATGCCATTCTAGACACTTGATTCCCTTACAGAGACATATCAATACATAGGTTTTAAGATTCTTACTAGTCAGATATATTCTTCTGCGGGAAATATGGGGTTTTGAGTCCCTTTCACTGTGGAAGGTGTAGGTCTTGTCTATTCCATAGTTGGTTTTTGGAACGGTACCTGTGCTTATATCAAACTCTGGTTTTATGCATCACCCCACCTCTCCTTCCCCCTTAAGCAGGCATAAGAGTGTTTTCCAAATGTGAGACTCTGTTCTCTTTCCTAGCTCAGTTCAAGTGTAGCCATGTTTACAGGATCTTCGTAAGTGATATCTTATGATAACTTGCTTTTTCTGTGTGACTTATTTCACTTAGAATCATCGAACCTCATTCCACTCATTTTGCTGCTACTGGTCTTATGACATTGATTTCATGGCTGAGGGATATTCCATCGTACGTAAGTACCACAATTTTTTGAACCATTTTTATATTTCCTGGGATATTTAAGGTGTACCCATGTTGAGGTTCTTGTAAGCAGTGCAGCCCTAAACGTTGGGGTGGCTCTGTCTTATTGATTTTCAGTTTTCCCAAGGTATATTCCCTAGACTGGAAGTGCCCTTGGCTCTGTAGCTCTGTTTTTTACTTGTTTTAGGGAACACAATTCACTCCACCAGAGAGGCAGTTGGCAATTTACATCCTGCCCATCAGCATAACAATGCTCCCTGTTCTCCAGGGCCTGTCTTGCCTTTCTGGTTTTTACACATTTTGCGGATGTCCCTTTTGACCGGTGGGAAGTGATACTTCTTTGTAGTGCAGATTTGCATTGCCTGCTTGCTTGCTTGGCCAAAAAGGTCGTATGCATTTTCTCCTGAAAATATTCAGCAGAAAATGCAAACGCCCTTTTTCGCCAAGTGCATCATTGTCGAAGTTGTGCCCCACTTCTTGTGCTTTAAAGGCGATTCCAACATACCGCTTGAAATCTGTTTCCTGCTATTCTGCCTCGATTTCAAATCCGCCTCGATGCCTTCCTTCAGCAGATTTTTGGATGATAGTTGTCCTTTATTAATCTTCCAGTTTGTGAATTGCTGTGCCCTGAGCCCCATTTTTCAACTCATTTTTTGTGAGCTGACCGCAAGTCCAAAATTTTGGTTCAGGACCTCTACTTGTTCCCCGTGGGTGGCTGAGACTTTGGTTAATTCTTCTTCCTCCCGTGAAATTAGAGTGACATGTGCCCGTCTAAATGCCTAACAGCTACTCTGTCATTGGTTCTCCCCCTTTCCTTTCATCCTCTGCCAAATTGGCAACGTGTGTGTACCAGGAGGTTAAAAGTGGTGTCTCTCCAAGTTGGGAGATTGTTAGTAAAGCAGTTGGAAAGTCAAACCGGAACACCAGGAGAGGGACTATTCGTTGAGTTTTAGAAACCTTTTGTATTCACAGTGTGTCCATTCTCTAGGTTTCCTGTATATGTTATAGCTGTATTAATATTCCCTTCAACCCGCAGAGTTGGGACCCATGGAATGGGTGCCATGCATTATTGGTTTACAAGGTCTGCATTTGCTCACCCCATCTCACCAATCCTCTCAGTCCCAAGTGTCCAGCCTTATGCCACATCCAGCGGTCGTTGTAGATAGGGTCATTCCAGGTTTCATCAGAGACCCTGAAGGAATTGTAAAGAATTTCCCTGTTTTCTTTGTTTTGTTTTTGAAATTCCTTTTGATAGTGGGTTTGAGCTGATTCTCGCTGCCATGTTTATGCCAGTCTAGAAACACTTGATTCCCTTATGGAGACATATCAATACATAGGTTTTAAGATTCTTACTAGTCAGATATATTCCTCTGCCGGAAATATGGGGTTTTGAGTCCGTTTCAATGAGGAACTTGTAGGTCTTCTGTATTCCATAGTTGGTTTTTGGAACAGTACCTGTGCTTATATCAAACTCTGGTTTTATGCATCACCCCACCTCTCCTTCCAACTCTAGCAGGCATAAGTGTGTTTTCTAAATGTGAGACTCTGTTCTCTTTCCTAACTCAGTTCAAGTGTAGCCATGTTTACAGGATCTTCATAAGTGATATCTTATGATAAATTTCTTTTTCTGTGTGTCTTATTTCACTTAGAATCATCATAACAGAATCCACTCATTTTGTTTCTACTAGTCTTATGACATTGATTTCATGCCTGACGGATATTCCATCGTACATAAGTACCACAATTTTTTGAGCCATTTTTATATTTCCTGGGATATTTAAGGTGTACCCAAGTTGAGGTTCTTGTAAGCAGTGCAGCCCTAAATTTTGAGGTGGCTGTGTCTTATTGATTTTCAGTTTTCCCAAGGTATATTCCCTAGACTGGAAGTGCCCTTGGCTCTGTAGATCTGTTGTTTACTTGTTTTAGGGAACCCAATTCACTCCTCCAGAGAGGCAGTTGGCAATTTACATCCCGCCCATCAGCATAACAAGGCTCCCTGTTCTCCAGGGCCTGTCTTGCCTTTCTGGTTTTTACACATTTTGTGGATGTCCCTTTTGTACCGGTGGGAAGAGATACTTCTTTGTATTGCAGATTTGCATTGTCCGCTTGCTTGCTTGGCCAAAACGGGCATATGAGTTCTCTCCTAAATATATTCAGGAGAAAATGCATACGCCCTTTTTGGCCAAGTGCATCATTGTCGAAGTTGTGCCCCTTTTCCTGTGCTTTAAAGGCAATTCCAACGTACCTCTTGAAATCTGTTTCCTGCTATTCTGCCTAGCTTTCAAGTCTACCTCGCTGCCTTCCCTCAACAGATTTTTGGATGATAGTTGTCCTTTATTACTCTGCCAGTTTGTGAATTGTTGTGCCCCTTAGCCCCATTTTGCAACTCGTTTTTTGTGAGCTGAACGCAAGACCAATATTTTGGTTCAGGACGTATATGGGTTCCCGGTGGGTGGCTGAGACTTTGGTTAATTCTTCTTCCTGCCGGGAAATTAGAGTGACATGTGCCCGTCCAAATGCCAAACAGCTACTCTCTCTTTGGTTCTCCCTCTTCCCTTTCATCCTGTGCCAAATTGGCAACGTGTGCCAACAAGGGGGTTAAATGTGCTGTCTCTAAGTTGGGAGATTGATAGTAAAGCAGTTGCAGTGTCAAACATGAGCACCAGGAGACGGAGTATTAGTTGAGTTTTAGAAACGTTTCTTGTTCACAGTGTGTCCATTCTCTAGGTTTCCGGTACATGTTATAGTTGTAGTAATATACCCTTCAACTTGGAGAGTTGGGACGCATGTAATGTGTGCCATGCATTATTGCTTTGAAGGGTCTGCATTTGCTCACCCAATCTCACCAATCCTCTCAGTGCCACGTGTCCAGCCTTATGTAACATCCAGCTGTCATTGTAGATAGGGTCATTCCAGGTTTCATCAGAGACCCTGAAGGAATTGGAAAGAATTTGCCTGTTTCTTTGTTTTGTTTTTGAAATTCCTTTTTATAGTGGGTTTGAGCTGATTCTCGCTGCCATGCTTATGCCAGTCTAGACACTCTTGATTCCCTTACAGAGACATATCAATACATAGGTTTTAAGATTCTTACTTGTCAGATATATTCTTCTGCGGGAAATATGGGGTTTTGAGTCCCTTTCACTGAGGAAGGTGTAGGTCTTGTCTATTCCATAGTTGGTTTTTGGAACGGTACCTGTGCTTATATCAAACTCTGGTTTTATGCATCACCCCACCTCTCCTTCCCCCTTAAGCAGGCATAAGAGTGTTTTCTAAATGTGAGACTATGTTCTCTTTCCTAGCTCAGTTCAAGTGTAGCCATGTTTACAGGATCTTCATAAGTGATATCTTATGATAAGTTGCTTTTTCTGTGTGACTTATTTCACTTAGAATCATCGAACCTGAATCCACTCATTTTGCTGCTACTGGTCTTATGACATTGATTTCATGGCTGAGGGATATTCCATCGTACGTAAGTACCACAATATTTTGAACCAATTTTATATTTCCTGGGATATTTATGGTGTACCCAAGTTGAGGTTCTTGTAAGCAGTGCAGCCCTAAACGTTGGGGTGGCTCTGGCTTATTGATTTTCAGTTTTCCCAAGGTATATTCCCTAGACTGGAAGTGCCCTTGGCTCTGTAGCTCTGTTGTTTAGTTGTTTTAGGGAACACAGTTCACTCCACCAGAGAGGCAGTTGGCAATTTACATCATGCCCATCAGCATAACAATGCTCCCTGTTCTCCAGGGCCTGTCTTGCCTTTCTGGTTTTTACACATTTTGCGGATGTCCCTTTTGACCGGTGGGAAGTGATACTTCTTTGTAGTGCAGATTTGCATTGCCTGCTTGCTTGCTAGGCCAAAAAGGGCGTATGCGTTTTCTCCTGAATATATTCAGGAGAAAATGCAAACGCCCTTTTTGGCCAAGTGCATCATTGTCGAAGTTGTGCCCCACTTCTGGTGCTTTAAAGGCGATTCCAACATACCTCTTGAAATCTGTTTCCTGCTATTCTGCCTCGATTTCATGTCCACCTCGTTGCCTTCCCTCAACAGATTTTTGGATGATAGTTGTCCTTTATTAATCTTCCAGTTTGTGAATTGCTGTGCCCTGAGCCCCATTTTTCAACTCATTTTTTGTGAGCTGACCGCAAATGCAAAATTTTGGTTCAGGACCTCTACTTGTTCCCCGTGGGTGGCTGAGACTTTGGTTAATTCTTCTTCCTCCAGTGAAATTAGAGTGACATGTGCCCGTCCAAATGCCTAACAGCTACTCTCTCATTGGTTCTCCCTCTTCCCTTTCATCCTCTGCCAAATTGGCAATGTGTGCGAACCAGGAGGTTAAAGGCGCTGTCTCTCCAAGTTGGGAGATTGATAGTAAATCAGTTGGAAAGTCACACCTGAGCACCAGGAGAGGGACTATTATTTGAGTTTTAGAAACCGTTCGTATTCACAGTGTGTCCATTCTCTAGGTTTCCCGTACATGTTATAGCTGTAGTAATATTCCCTTCAACCTGGAGAGTTGGGACCCAAGGACTGGGTGCCATGCATTATTGCTTTAAAGGGTCTGCATTTGCTCACACAATCTCACCAATCCTCTCAGTCCCAAGGGTCCAGCCTTATGCCACATGCAGCTGTCCTTGTAGATAGGGTTATTCCAGGTTTCATCAGAGACCCTGAAGGAATTGTAAAGAATTTCCCTGTTTTTTTGTTTTCTTTGTGAAATTCCTTTTGATAGTGGATTTCAGCTGATTCTCGCTGCCATGTTTATGCCAGTCTAGACACACTTGATTCCCTTACAGAGACATATCAATACATAGGTTTTAAGATTCTTACTAGTCAGATATATTCTTCTGCGGGAAATATGGGGTTTTGAGTCCCTTTCACTGAGGAAGGTGTAGGTCTTGTCTATTCCATAGTTGGTTTTTGGAACGGTACCTGTGCTTATATCAAACTCCGGTTTTATGCATCCCCCACCTCTCCTTCCCCCTTAAGCAGGCATAAGAGTGTTTTCCAAATGTGAGACTCTGTTCTCTTTCCTAGCTAAGTTCAAGTGTAGCCATGTTTACAGGATCTTCATAAGTGATATCTTATGATAAGTTGCTTTTTCTGTGTGACTTATTTCACTTAGAATCATCGAACCGGAATCCACTCATTTTGCTGCTACTGGTCTTATGACATTGATTTCATGGCTGAGGGATATTCCATCGTACGTAAGTACCACAATATTTTGAACCAATTTTATATTTCCTGGGATATTTAAGGTGTACCCAAGTTGAGGTTCTTGTAAGCAGTGCAGCCCTAAATTTTGGTGTGGCTCTGTCTTATTGATTTTCAGTTTTCTCAAGGTATATTCCCTAGACTGGAAGTGCCCTTGGCTCTGTAGCTCTGTTGTTTACTTGTTTTAGGGAACACAATGCACTCCTCCAGAGAGGGAGTTGGCAATTTACATACCGCCCATCAGCATAACAAGGCTCCCTGTTCTCCAGGGCCTGTCTTGCCTTTCTGGTTTTTACACATTTTGTGGATGTCCCTTTTGACCGGTGGGAAGTGATACTTCTTTGTAGTGCAGATTTGCATTGTCCACTTGCTTGCTTGGCCAAAAAGGGCATATGCGTTATCTCCTAAATATAATCAGGAGAAAACGCATATGCCCTATTTGGCCAAGTGCATCATTGTCGAAGTTGTGCCCCTCTTCCTGTGCTTTAAAGGCGATTCCAACATACCTCTTGAAATCTCTTTCCTGCTATTCTGCCTCGCTTTCAAGCTGCCTCAATGCCTTCTGTCAACAGATTTTTGGATGATAGTTGTCCTTTATTATTGTGCCAGTTTGTGAATTGCTGTGCCCCTGAGCTCCATTTTTCAACTCGTTTTTTGTGAGATGAACGCAAGACCAATATTTTGGTTCAGTAGCTATACTGGTTCCCAGTGGGTGGCTGAGACTTTGGTTAATTCTTCTTCCTGCCAGGAAATTAGAGTGACATGTGCCCGTCCAAATGCCAAACAGCTACTCTCTCATTGGTTCTCCCTCTTCCCTTTCATCCTCTGCCTAATTGGCAACGTGTGCGAACCAGGAGGTTAAATGTGCTGTCACTCTACGTTGGGAGATTGATAGTAAAGCAGTTTGAAAGTCAAAAGTGAGCACCAGGAGAGGGACTATTAGTTGAGTTTTAGAAACCTTTCGTATTCACACTGTGTCCATTCTCTAGGTTTCCTTTACATGTTATAGCTCTAGTAATATTCCCTTCAACCTGGAGAGTTGGGACCCATGGAATGGGTGCCATGCGTTATTGCTTTAAAGGGTCTGCATTTGCTCACCCAATGTCACCAATTCTCTCATTCCCAAGTGTCCAGCCTTATGCCATATCAAGGCGTCATTGTAGTTAGGGTCATTCCAGGGTTCATCAGAGACTGAAGGAATTGTAAAGAATTTCCATGTTTTTTTTGTTTTGTTTTTTATATTCCTTTTTATAGTGAGTTTAGGCTGATTCTCGCTGCCATGTTTATGCCAGTCTAGAAACACTTGATTCCCTTATGGTGTCATATCAATACATAGGTTTTAAGATTCTTACTAATCACATATATTCCTCTGCGGGAAATATGGGGTTTTGAGTCCCTTTCACTGAGGAAGGTGTATGTCTTCTGTATTCCATAGTTGGTTTTTGGAACAGTACCTGTGCTTATATCAAACTCTGGTTTTATGCATCATCCCACCTCTCATTCCCCCTTAAGAAGGAATAAGAGTGTTTTCTAAATGTGAGACTCTGTTCTGTTTCCTATCTAAGTTCAGGTGTAGCCATGTTGACATGATCATCATAAGTGATATCTTATGATAAGTTTCTGTTTCTGTGTGACTTTGTTCACTTAGAATCATCGTACCTGAATCCACTCATTTTGCTGCTACTGGTCTTATGACATTGATTTCATGGCTGAGGGATATTCCATCGTACGTATGTACCACAAATTTTTGAACCATTTTTATATTTCCTGGGATATTTAAGGTGTACCCAAGTTGAAGTTCTTGTAGGCAGTGCCGCCCTAAATTTTGGGGTGGCTCTGTATTATTGTTTTTCAGTTTTCCCAAGGTTTATTCCCTAGACTGGAAGTGCCCTTGGCTCTGTAGCTCTGTTCTTTACTTGTTTTAGGGAACACAATACAATCCTCCAGGGAGGCAGTTGGCAATTTACATCCCGCCCATCAGCATAACAAGGCTCCCTGTTCTCCAGGGCCTCTCTTGCCTTTCTGGTTTTTACATATTTTGTGGATGTCCCTTTTGACCGGTGGGAAGTGATACTTCTTTGTAGTGCCAATTTGCATTGCCTTCTTGCTTGCTTGGCCAAAAAAGGCGTATGCGTTTTCTCCTGAATATCTTCAGGAGAAAACGAATACGCCCTTTTTGGCCAAGTGCATCATTGTCGAAGTTGTGCCCCTCTTCGTGTGCTTTAAAGGCGATTCCAATGTACCTCTTGAAATCTGTTTCCTGCTATTCTGCCTCGATTTCAAGTCCACCTCGTTGCCTTCCCTCAACAGATTTTTAGACGATAGTTTTCCTTTATTATTCTGTCAGTTTGTGAATTGCTGTGCCCCTGAGCTCCATTTTTCAACTCGTTTTTTGTGAACTGACCGCAAGTCCAAAATTTTGGTGAAGGACCTATACTGGTTCCCGGTGGGTGGCTGAGACTTTGGTTAATTATTCTTCCTGCCGGGAAATTAGATTGACATGTGACCTTCCAAATGCCTAACAGCTACTCTCTCATTGGTTCTCCCTCATGCCTTTCATCCTCTGCCAATTTGGCAACGTGTGTGAACCAGGATGTTAAAGGGGCTGTCTCTCCAAGTTGGGAGATTGATAGTAAAGCAGTTGGAAAGTCAAACCGGAGCACCAGGAGAGGGACTATTCGTTGAGTTGTAGAAACCTTTCGTATTCACAGTGTGTCCATTCTCTAGATTTCCTGTATATGTTATTGCTGTAGTAATATTCTCTTCAACCTGCAGAGTGGGACCCATGGAATGGTTGCCATGCATTATTGCTTTAAAGGGTCTGCATTTGCTCACCCAATCTCACCAATCCTCTCAGTCCCAAGTGTCCAGCCTTATGCCACATCCAGCTGTCACTGTAGATACGGTCATTCAACGTTTCATCAGCGACCCTGAAGGAATTGTAAAGAATTTCCCAGTTATTTTGTTTTGTTTTTTAAATTCCTTTTTATAGTGGGTTTGAGCTGATTCTCGCTGCCATGTTTATGCCAGTCTAGACACACTTGATTCCCTTACGGAGACATATCAATACATAGGTTTTAAGATTCTTACTAGTCAGATGTATTCCTCTGCGGGAAATATGGGGTTTTGAGTCCCTTTCACTGAGGAAGGTGTAGGTCTTGTCTATTCCATAGTTGGTTTTTGGAACGGTACCTGTGCTTATATCAAACTCTGGTTTTATGCATCACCCCACCTCTCCTTCCCCCTTAAGCAGGCATAAGAGTGTTTTCTAAATGTGAGACACTGTTCTCTTTCCTAACTCAGTTCAAGTGTAGCCATGTTTACAGGATCTTCATAAGTGATATCTTATGATAAGTTTCTTTTTCTGTGTGACTTATTTCACTTAGAATCATCGTACCTGAATCCACCCATTTTGCTGCTACTGGTCTTATGACATTGATTTCATGGCTGAGGGATATTCCATCATACGTAAGTACCACAATTTCTTTACCATTTTTGTCTTTCCTTGGATATTTAAGGTGTCCCGGATTCGAGGTTCTTGTAAGCAGTGCTGCCCTAAATTTTGGGGTGGCTGTGTCTTATTGATATTCAGTTTTCCCAAGGTATATTCCCATGACTGGAAGTGACTTAGGTTGTGAAGCTCTGTTGTTTACTTCTTTTAGAGAACACAATGCACTCCTCCAGGGTGGCTGTTGGCAATTTACATCCCACCCATGAGCATAACAAGGCTTACTGTTCTCCAGAGCCTGTCTTGCCTTTCTGGTTTTTACACATTTTGCAGATGACCCTTTTGACCGGTGGGAAGTGATACTTATTTGTAGTGCAGATTTGCATTGTGCAGTTGCTTGGTTGGTCAAAATCGGCGTATGCGTTTTCTCCTGAATATATTCAGGAGAAAACGCATACGCCCTTTATGGACAATTCCATAATTGTCGAAGTTGTGATGCTTTTCCTGTGTTTAAAGGCAATTCCAATATATTTCTTGAAATCTGTTTCGTGCAATTCTGCATCATTTTAAAGTCTGCCTCGTGGCTTTCCCTCAACAGATTTTTGGAAGAGAGTAGTCCTTTATAACTCTGCAAGTTAGTGAAATGCTGTGCCGCTGTGCTCCAGTTCTCAACTCGCGTTTTTGTGAGCTGACCGCAAATCCATAGTTTTGCTTCAGGACCTGTACAGGTTCCGGGGGGGGGGGGCAGGCTGAGAGTTTGGTTAATTCTTCTTCATGACGGGAAATTAGAGTGACATGTGGCCGTCCAAATGCCTACAGCTACTCTCTCATTGGTTCTCACTTTTCCCTTATATCCTCTGAACAATGTGCCAACTGTGCGAAACAGGTTATAGGGGTTGACTCTCCAAGTTGGGAGATTGATATTAAAGCAGTTGGAATGTCAAGTTGGAGCACAAGGAGAGAAAAAAAATTAGTAGAGTTTTAGAAACCTTTCTCCATCAGAGGGTGTCCATTCTCTAGGTTTCCCATACATGTTATAACTGTAGTGATATTCCCATCTACCTGGAGAGTTGGGAACCATGGAATGATGGGCAGGAATTATTGCTTTAGAGGGTCTGCCTTTTCTCACCCAATCTCACCAATCGTCTCAGTCCCAAGTGACCAGCCTTATGCCACATCCAGCTGTCGTTGTAGACAGGGTCATTCCAAGTTTCATCAGAACCCCTGAAGGTATTGTGTAAGAATTAAACTGTTTTTTGTTTTGTTTTGAAATTCATTTTTATAGTGGGTTTGAGCTGCTTCTCACTGCCGTGTTTATGTCGTCCTAGGCACACTTGGTTCCTTTACGGAGACATATCAATACATAGGTTTTAAGATTCTTACTCGTCAGATATATTTCTCTGCCGGGAATTAGGGTGTTGAGTCCCGTTCACTGAGGAAGGAGTAGGGCTTGTGTCTTCTGTATTTGGATTATGGAATGTTACCTGTGCTAATATCAAACTCTGGTTTTGTGTGTCTCCCCACCTCTCCTTTCCCCTTAAGCAAGCATAAGTGTGTTTTCTATATCTGAGACACTGTTCTCTTTCCTAATTCAGTTCATATGTAGCCATGTTTACATTCCCTTCATAAGTGATATCTTATGTCAGAATGCACTATGGCCCTTGTCATAATAATGCTCCATGACACCTGTCATCACAATGCTCTATGCCCTGCTCATCACAATGCTCCATGTCCCTTGTCATCACAATTCTCCACGTCCTTGTCATCACAATGCTACATGACACTTCTCATCACAATGTTACATGCTCTTGTCATCACAATTCTCCATGCACTTGTCATTGCAATGTTCCATGCCCCCTGTCATAGCAAGCTCCAAGTGTTTGTCATCACAATGCTTCATGACCTTGTCATCAAAATTCTCAATGGCCCTTGTCATCACAATGCTCCGTGCCCTTGTCATCACAATGCTCCATGACCCCTGTCATCACAATGCTCCCTGACACCTGTCATCACAATGCTTCATGCCCCTTGTCATTACAGTGCTTCATGATGCTCGTCATCACAATTACGCAAGGTCTTCTCATCACAATGCTCTACGGTTTTGCCATCACAATTCTCCATGCCCTGGTCATCTCAAAGCTCAATGTCCCTCGTCCTCACAATTCTCCACTTCCTTGTCATCACAATGCTCCATGGCACTTCTCATCACAATGTTATATGCTCTTGTCATCACAATACTCCATGCACTTGTCATCGCAATGCTCCATGACCCCTGTCATAGGAAGCTCCATGCGCTTGTCATCACAATATTTCACGACCTGGACATTAAAATTATCAGTGGACCTTGTCATCTCAATGCTCCATGCCCTTGTCATCAAAATGCTCCTTTACGTTTGTCACAATAATCCTCCATGACACTTGGCATCACAATGCTCCGTGTTATTGTCATCACAATGGAACATGACATATGTCATCACAATGCTCCCTGACACCTGTCTTCACAATACTCCATGACCTTGTCATCACAATGCTTCATGCCCTTGTCATCACAATGTGCCATGCCCACTGTCATCACAATAATCCATGAAACTTGTCAGACAAATGCTCCATGACCCTTTTCATCAAAATGCTCCATGAACACTGTCATCACAATGCACCATGCCCATCATCATAATGCTTCATGCTATTGTCATCACAATGAAATCAAAATGCTCCGTGACCTCTGTCATCACAATGCTCCAAACCCTTGTGATCACAATGTTCCATAACACTTGTCATCACAATGCCCCATGACGCTGGTCATCACAATTATCCATGGACTTCTCATCACAATGCCCCATGACATTTGTCATCACAATGCTCAATACACATGTCATCACAATGCTCCCTTACTCTTGCCATCGGTATGCTCCTTGAACCCTTTCATGACAAGGCTCCATGCCTTTTTCATCACAATGATCCATGCACTTTTAATCACAATGCTCCATGCCCTTGTCATCACAATGGTCCTAGATCCCTGTAATCACAATGCTCCATGCCCCTTTTCATCAGAATGCTCCATGAGACTTGGCATCACAAGGCTCCATGGACTTCTCATCACAATGCTCCAGGACGTTGTCATCAAAATGCTCCATTCCCTTATCATCACAATGCTCCATGACGCCTGTCATCACAATACTCCATGAACGTTTTCAGCCCAATGCTCCATGACCTTCTCATTACAATGCTCCTTGACCAATATCATCACAATGCTCCATGACCACTGTCATCACAACGCTCCATGACACCTGACAACACAATGATCCGGTACTCTTGTCATCACAATGCTCCATTCCCTAGTCATCACAATGCTCCATGACCCCTGTCATCACAAAACTCCATGAACATTTTCAGCCCAATGCTCCATGACACTTGGCATCACAATGATGCATGCCCTTGTCATCCCAATGCTCCTTGACCCCTGTAAACACAATGCTCCTTGACGCTTGCCATCACAGTGCTCCTGGACACCTGTCATCTCAATGCTCCATGCCTTTGTCAGCAAAATGCTACATGACCCTGTCATTACGATGCTCTATGCGCTTGTCATCACAATACTCCATGAACCTTGGGATCACATTGCTTCCTGCCCTTGTCATCACAATGCTCCATGTTCCTTGAAATCAAAATGATCCAAGACCTCTGTCCTCACAATGCTCCAAACCCTTGTGATCACAATGTTCCATAACACTTGTCATCACAACGCTCCATGATGCCTTTCATCACAATACTCCATGCCCTTTTCATCACAATGCTCCATGACCTTTGTCATCATAATTTTCAATACACTTGTCATCACAATGCTCCCTGACACTTGTCGTCAGAATGCTCCTTGAAACCTGTCACGAAAAGGCTCCATGCCTTTTTCATCACAATGCCCCATGCCGTTTTCATCACAATGCTCCATGCCAATGTCATCAAATTACTCCACAAGCTTGTCATCAGAATGCTCCCTGACCCTTGTCATCACAATGCTCCAAGCCATTGTCATCACAATGCTCCATTACCTTTGTCATCAGAATCCTCCATGACACTTGGCAACACAATGCTCCATTCCATTGTCATCACAATGGGCCATTACATATGTCATCACAATGCTCCCTGACACCTGTCTTCACAATATTGCATGACCTGGTCATCACAGTGCTCCATGCCCTTGTCATCACAATGCGCCATTCCAACTGTCATCGCAATAATCCATGAAACTTATGAGACCAATGCTCCATGCCCTTGTCATCACAATGTTCCATGCCCTTCTTATCACAATGCTCCACGACCCCTGTCATCACAATTCTCCGTGACTCCAGTCATCACAATGCTTCATGACCTTTGTCATCACAATGGTCCATGCCCTCCTCATCTACAGTCTCTGTGACTTTTTAACCACAATGCTCCATGAACATTTCATCACAATGCTCTTTGACCCTTGTCATCACAATGCTCTATGCCTTTCTCAGCACAATGCTCCATGACCCTTGTCATCACAATGCTCCATGCGCTTGTCAGCACAATGCTCCATGACCCATGTCATCACAATGCGCCATGCGCTTGTCATCACAGTGCTCCACAATCTTGTCATCACAATGCTCCATAAACCTTGTCATCAAAATGCTCCATGCACTTCTCATCAAAATGCTCTCTCACCACTGATATCACAATGTTACATCACTATTCATCACAATACTCCCTCACCCCTATCATCACAATGTTCCATGACTCCTGTCATCACAATTCTACATGCGCTTATCATCACAATGTTCGATGACCCCTGACATCACAATGTTCCATAACCCCTGTCATCAAAATGCTCCATGAACCATTTCATCAAAATGCTCAATGACCCCTGACATCACAATGTTCCATAACCCCTGTCATCAAAATGTTGCATGACCCTTTTCATCAAATTGTTCCATGACCCTGTCATCACAATGCTCCCTGCCCTTCTCATCACAATGCACCACGCCCTTGTCATCAAAATGCTCCATGACCTTTGTCATCACAAAGATCCATGACCCTTTGCATCACAATGCTCCATGTCATGGTCATCACAATGCTCCATGAACGCTCTCATCACATTGCTCCATGCCATTGTCATCACAATGCTACCTGACACATGTCATCAGAATGCTCCATGGCCTTCTCATCACAATGCTCCATGCCCTTGCCATCACAATGCTCCATTACACCTGTGATAACAATGCTCCATTACCCCTGCCATCACGATGTTCCATGGCCTTGTCATTACAAGGCTCCATGACCCTTCTCATCACAATGCTCCAAGACCCCTGTAATCACAATGCTCCATGCCCCTTTTCATCTCAATGATCCATGACCTCTGTCATCACAATGCTCCAAACCCTTGTGATCACAATGTTCCATAATACTTGTCATCACAACGCCCCATGATGCTGGTCATCACAATTATCCATGGACTTCTCATCACAATGCTCCATGACCCTTGTCATCACAATTCTCAATACACTTGTCATCACAATGCTCCCTGACACCTGTCGTCAGTATGCTCATTGAACCCTGTCATGACAAGTCTCCATGCCTTTTTCATCACAATGATCCATGCCCTTTTCATCACAATGCTCCATGCCATTGTCATCACAATACTCCACAAGCTTGTCATCAGAATGCTCCGTGACACTTGTCATCACAATGATCCATGACCCCTGTCGTCACAATGCTCCATGACACCTGTCATCACAATGCTCCATGCCCCTTGTCATTACAGTGTTCCATGATGCTCGTCATCACAATTATCCATGGTCTTCTCATCACAGTGCTCCACGGTCTTGCCATCACAATGCTCCATGCCCTGGTTATGACAATGCACCATGTCCCTTGTCATCACAATTCTCCACGTCCTTGTCATCACAGTGCTCCATGACAGTTCTCATCACTATGTTACATGCTCTTGTCATCACAATTCTCCATGCACTTGTCATCGCAATGCCCCATGACCCCTGTCATAGCAAGCTCCATGCCTTTGTTATCACAATGCTTCACGACCTTTTCATCAAAATTCTCACTGCCCGTTGTCATCACAATGCTCCATGCCCTTGTCATCACAATGATCCAAGCCCTTGTCATCACAATGCTCCATTACCTTTGTCATCACAATCCTCCATAACACTTGGCATCACAATGCTCCATGCCATTCTCATCACAATGGACCATGAAATATGTCATCACAATGCTCCCTGACACCTGTCTTCACAATACTCCATGACCTTGTCTTCACAATGCTCCATGACCTTGTCATCACAATGTGCCATGCCCACTGTCAACACAATTATCCATGAAACTTGTCAGACCAATGCCCTATGCCCCTGTCATCACAAAGCTCCATGCCCTTGTCATCACAATGCTCCATGACCCCAGTCATCACAATTCTCCGTGACTCCAGTCTTCACAAGGCTTCATGACCTGTGTCATCACAATGGTCCATGCCCTCATCATCACAAGGCTCTGTGAACTTTGTCACCACAATGCTCCATGAACTTTTCATCACAATGCTCCGTGACACTTGTCATCACAATGCTCCGTGCCTTTGTCAACTCAATGCTCCATGACCCTTGTCATCACAATGCTCCACAACCTTGTCATCACAATGCTCCATAAAGATTGTCATCACAATGCTCCATGCACTTCTTATAAAAATGCTCTCTCACCACTGATATCAACATGTTCCCTCACTAGTCATCACAATACACCCACTCCCCTGTCATCACAATGGTCCTTAAACCCTGTCATGGAAATGTTCCATGACCCTTGACATCTCAATGTTCCATAACCCCTGTCATCAAAATGTTCCATGACACTTTTCATCAAATTGCTCCATGACCCTGTTATCACAATGCTCCCTGCCCTACACAACAGAATGCACCACACCCCTTGTCATCAAAATGCTCCATGACCTTTGTCATCACAAAGCTCCATGACCCTTGGCATCACAATGCTGCATGCCATTGTCATCACAATGCTCCATGAAACCTCTCATCACATTGTTCCATGCCCTTGTCATCACAGGCTACATGATGCTTTTCATCACAATGCTCGATGCCATTCTTATCACAATGCTCCATGCGCTTGTCATTACAATCCTCCATGACCCATGTATCACAGTGTTCCATGCCCTGGTCATCACAATGCTCCATGACCCCTGTCATAAAAATGCTCCATGACCACTGCCATCACAATGTTCCACGGCCTTGTCATCACAAGGCTCCATGACCCTTGTCATCACAGTGCTCCAAGACCCCTGTAATCACAATGCTCCATGCCCTTGTCATCACAAAGCTCCATGACGCATGTCATCAGAATTCTCCATGGCCTTCTCATTCACGATGCTCCATGCCCTTGTCATCACAATGCTCCAAGACTCCTGTAATCACAATGCTCCATGCCCCTTTTCATCTCAATGCTCCATGAACCCTGTCATCACAATGCAGCATGCCCATCATCATAATGCTTCAGGCTATTGTCATCACAATGAAATCAAAATGCCCCATGACCTCTGTCATCACAATGCTCCAAATCCTTGTGATCAAAATGTTCCATAACACTTATCATCACAACGCCCCATGACGCTCGTCATCACAATTATCCATCGTCTTCTCATCACAATGCTCCATGACCTTTGTCATCACAATGCTCAATACCCTTGTCATCACAATGCTCCCTGACACTTGTCGTCAGTATGCTCCTTGAACCCTGTCATGACCAGGCTCCATGCCTTTTTCATCACAATGATCCATGCCCTTTTCATCACAGTGCTCCAAGACCGCTGTAATCACAATGCTCCATGCCCTTGTCCTCACAAAGCTCCATGATGCATGTCATCAGAACGCTCCATGGCCTTCTCATCCCAATGCTCCATGCCCTTGTCACCACAATGCTCCAAGACCTCTGTAATCACAATGCTGCATGCCCCTTTTCCTCAGAATGCCCCATGAGACATGTCATCACAAGGCTCCATGGTCTTCTCATCACAATGCTCCAGTACCTTGTCATCAGAATGCTCCATGACGCCTCTCATCACAACACTCCATGAACATTTTCAGCCCAATGGTCCATGACCTTCTCATCACAATGCTCCCTGACCCCTGTCATCACAATGCTCCATGACCACTGTCATCACAACGCTCCATGAACCCTGACGACACAATGATCCGGGACTCTTGTCATCAAAATGCTCCATGAACCTTGTCATCACAATGATCCATGCTCTTGTCATCCCAATGCTCCATGACCCCTGTTATCACAATGCTCCATGACGCTTGTCATCAAAGTGCTCCATGAACCTTGTCATCACAATGCTCCTTGCCTTTGTCAGCAAAATGCTACATAATCTTGTCATCACAATGCTCCATGCGCTTGTCATCACAATCCTCCATGACCCTTGTGATCACATTGCTTCATGCCCTTGTCATCTCGCTCTTGCCTTTCTGGTTTTTACAGATATACAGATGTCCCTTTCGACCGGTGGGAAGTGACAATTCTTTGTAGTGTGGATTTGCATTGCATGCTTGCTTCATTGGCCAGAAAGGACGTATGCGTTTTCTCCTGAATATATTCAGGGGAAAAGGCATACGCCCTTTTTGGCCAAGTGCATCACCGTCCAAGTTGGGATGCTTTTTCTGTGCTTCAAAGGCGATTCCAATTTACCTCTTGAAATATGTTTTGTGCAATTCTGCCTCATTTTCAAGTCCGCTTCATTGCCTTCCCTCAACAGATTTCTGGAAGAGAGTAGTCCTTTATAACTCTGCAGGTTTTTGAATTGCTGGGCCCCTGAGCTCCAATTTTCAAATCCCATTTTTGTGAGCTGGCCGCAAATCCACAATTTTGCTTCAGGACCTATACTGGTTCCAGGGGTGGCTTCATTGGTTCCCTGTGGGTGGCTGAGGCTTTGGTTAATTCTTCTTCCTGACGGGAAATTAGAGTGACATGTGCCCGTCCAAATGCCTACATCTACTCTCTGATTGGTTCTCCCTCTTCCCTTTCATCATCTGCACAAATAGCAAACTGTGCGAACCAGGAGGTTATAGGGGCTGACTCTCCTAAGTTGGGAGATTGATAGTAAAGCAGTTGGAATGCCAAAGTGGAGCACAAGGAGAGGAAAAATTAGGAGAGTTTTAGAAACCTTTCGCCATCACAGGGTGTCCATTCTCTAGGTTTCCCATACATGTTATAACTGTAGTGATATTCCCTTCTACCTGGAGATTTGGGACCCATGGAATGGTGGCATGCATTACTACTTTAAAGGTTCTGCATTTTCTCTCCCAATCTCACCAGTCCTCTCAGTCCCAAGTGTCCAGCCTTATGTCTCATCCAGCTGTCTTTGCAGATAGGGTCATTCCAGGTTTCATTAGAAACCCTGAAGGAATTGTGTAAGAATTTTGCTGTTTTTTGGTTTTGTTTTTGAAATTCATTTTTATTATGGGGTTGAGCTGGTTTTCACTGACCTGTTTATGCCAGTCTAGACACAATTGATTTCCTTACGCAGACATATGAATACATAGGTTTTAAGATTCTTACTAGTCAGATATATTCCTCGGCGGGGAATAGGGGTGTTGAGTCCCATTCACTGAGGAAGGTGTAGGTCTTGTCTATTCTGTATTTGGTTTATGGAATGGTACCTGTGCTAATATCATACTCTGGTTTTACGCATCACCCCACCTCTCCATTCCCCTGAAGCAGGCATAAGAGTTTTTTTTCTAAATGTGAGACTCTGTTCTCTTTCCTATTTCAGTTCATGTGTTGTGATATTGACATTCCCTCTATAAGTGATATCTTATGATAAGATTCTTTTTCTGTGTGACTAATTTCCCTTAGAATCATCATACCTAAATCCACTCATTATGCTGCTACTGGCCTTATATACACTGATTTCACGTCTGAGTGATATTCCGTTGTACAAAATTACCACAAGTTCTTTATGCATTTCTCTTTTTCCTGGGATATTTTAGGTTTACCAAAGTTGAGGTTCTTGTATGCAGAGCAGCCCTAAACTTTGGGGTGCCTGTGTCTTATTGATATTTAGTCTTCCCAAGTCATATGCCCGTGAGTTGAAGTCCCCTTTGCTTGGGGGCTTTGTATTTTAGAAGTTTTAGGAAACAGCATACACTTCTTCAGAGTGGCTCTTGGATATTTATACCCCACCCATCAGCGTGACTAGGCTCCCTGTTTTCCATGGCCTCTCCTGCATTTCTGGTTTGTACACATTTTTTGGATTGCCTTTCTGAGCAGTGGAAATTGAGACTTCTTTGTTGTGCGGATTTGCATTTCCCTCTTGCTTGGTTGGCCAAAAACTCTGCATGTGTTTTTTTCCTGAAGATATTCACGAAAAAAACGCATACACCCTTTTGCCCAACCGCATCATTTTAGAAATTCTGCTGCTTTTCATATGCTTTAAATGTGAGTACAATCTACCTTTTGAAATCTGTTTCCTGCAATTCTGCCTCTCATTCAGATCCTCTTCGTTGCCTTACCTGAATATATTTTTGGACGTTGGTTATCATTTATATCTTTGCAGGTCTTTGAATTGTCTGCTCCTGAGCTCCATTTTGCAACTCGCTTTTTTTGTGAGCTGGCCGCCAAACCATTGGATTGCTTCCGGCCCTATTCTGGTTCTGGGGAGGCAGGCTGAGCCTTTGGTTAATTCTTCTTCCTAATGGGAAATTAGAGTGACATGTGCCTGTCAAAACTCCTACAGCTAATCTCTCATTGGTTCCCCCTCTTCCCATTTACCCTCTGCACAAATTGCAAACTGTGGGAAACAGGAGGTTAAAGGTGCTGATTCTCCAAGTGGGGAGGTTGTTAGTAATGTGGCTGGAATGGCGAACCCCAGCACCAGGAGATCAAAAATGAGGTGCATTTTAGACACCTTTCCTGAGCACACGGTGTACATTCATCTCGGTTTCGCAGGCATGTTTTCGCTGTCAGAAGACTCCCTTGAACCTGCAGATTTGGGACCCATGGAATGGGTACCAGGCAGTATTACTTTAAAAGGTCTGCATTTCCTCACCCAGCCTCTCTAACATCTCTTAGCGTGCATAGCTTCCAGCCTTATATAATCATCCTGCTGTGGGTCTACATGTGTTCAATCCATGTTACATCGTAGCCCTTCAACAAAAGTTGTAAGAATTTTTGTCTGTCTCACTGTTTTTATAAATAGTTTTAAATTTATTTTTATATTGGTTACAGCTGATTTTCAAAGCTCTGTTTTTTGCTGCTGTACATCCACTTGATTCATGTACTGTGAGACAACAATAACTTCTTTTTCAGATGCTTACCAGTCATATGTATTATTTTCCAGTGACTTGAGTGGGCTGAGTGCAGTTCTTTGAGGTACCGTGTAGGCCTTGTCAGTTATTCAATTTGGTACTTGGAATGGTATCTTTGCTAATTTCAACCTCCTGGATAATACCTCACCATTCCCCACCTTTCCCATTTAGCAGCCTTATGTCTATTTTCTACATATTTGACTATGTTTCTGTTTTGTAATTTATTTCATGTGTAGCCATTTTTGATTCCACCTTTAAGTGACATCTTATGATATGTGTCTTTTTCTTTCTGACATATGTCACTTAGAATGATCGTATGTAACTCCTCCAGAGTTGTTACAACTGGCCTTATTTCATTGATTTCTGGATGAGTAATATTCCACTCTACATAAGTACCCCATCTCTTTTATCCATTTTATCCTTCCAGGGACATTTAGGTTATATCCAAGTTGAGGCCCTTTTTAACAGAGAGGTGGTAAACGTTGGTGTGCCTGTTTTCTGTCGATTTTTGTTTTTCCCAAGGTACACGCCCATGAGTGCAAGTGCCCTATGCTCTGTAGCTCATTTTTTAGATGTTTTAGCAAACACAATACACTTCTCCAGAGTGGCCGTTGGCAAATTACATTTCCACTATCAGCCTCACAGGGCTCCCTTTTCTCCTCGCCCTGTCCTGCATTTCTGGTGTTTACACTTTATGTGGATGGCCCTTCTGACTGATGTGAAGTGATACATTTTGTGATATTGATTTCCAGTGCCCACCTGTTGGGTTGGATAAAAAGTGTGTATGGCCTTTACTTGAATATATTCAGAAAAAATGCATACACCCTTTTTGGCCAACTGCATCATTGGCGATGTTCAGCCCCTTTTCTTGTGCTTTAATGGGGAGTCCTTTCTACCTCTTCAAATCTGTTTCCTGCCACTCTCCCTTGCTTACAAGTCCTTTTCTGTGACTTACCTCAAGACATTTTTCGACGATAGATATTTTCAACTCTGCAGTTTCATGAATTTTAGTGCCCCTGAGTTCCATTTTTCAACTTGTGTTTTTGGAAACTGGACACAAAACAGCGGGATTTCCTCTAGCCCTATTCTGTTTCCGTGGGCAATTCTAGCCTTTGATGAATTTGTCTTCTCGATTGGAAATTAGAGTGGCATGTGCCTGTCCGAACACCTAAGACATGTCTCTATATTTTTCTCATCCTTCCGCTACATCCTCTGGACAAATTCCAAACTGTGTGCAACAGGATGTTGACGGTGCTGATATCACCAAGTGAGGAGATTGTTAGGAAAGATGCTGGAGGATTGAACCCGAGCACCATGCAATGAGGAGATGAGGTGCCTTTTCCAAACTCTTTCCGATCAAACGGTGTACCATCCTCTAGGTGTGACAGGCATGTTTTAGCTGTAGGAAGGGTCCCGTGCATGTAAGGAGAACACCAGGGATTTTTCCAAATCAGTGCCTCCCCGAACCCCAAACTGGGGAATTTTTAAGCTACGGCTACACGTATGTCCTTTAAGGGCCTTGGGAAATAGGCAGAGCCCAAACTTTAGATGACTGAAATCTTCAGGGTCAGAGCGCTCACCATCGGCCTTGCTTAGGTTACATTTTATCTGTCATTGATAGATGATGTCAATAAAAATATCTATTCTTTTTCAGATTATTTCCCCTTATAGGTTATTGCAAAATATTCAGTGTAGTTCCCTGTGCTATACAGTAGTTCCTTGTTGATGATCTATTTTATACATAGCAGTGTGTATGTGTTAATCCCAAACTGTTAATTTATCCCTTCTCCTACCTTTCCCCTTTGGTAATAATAAATTATAAGGTTTTATACTTCTCAGAAATGGGGGAGCTGAAAGAGAGGTATCATTTTCAATGGAAAAGCATTCAAAACAAGATTGAAGCTTCAGCCAAGAGTATTCGATGTACATCCATGGAAATAAATCACTTCATTTCTCTAATGTTGACCTGACAAATAAGACAGACGTCTTCACTGAACTTGCTTATAGGAAAGTGATGGAAATATCAAATGTAAGTCTTAGAAACATCTTATTTTACCCGAGCATTATACACTGCTCTATGTTAACTACAGTTTGGCTCACACATCTGTTCATTGAAGTTACAATGTTCTCAATTTCTGTTACTGATCCTCCAGAGTGGACCCCAACAGGAGTCCCCGTGCCCAGTGTCATTGGAGCCAACAGATCAAGACTGCGTTTGGTTCAGAAGCAAAGGAAACATTATTTTGAAAACAGAATGGAGAGGTGAGAGCGTGCACTCCCCCATGGGCTGTGGGCTGGGCTGCTGTGTAGGGTCCCCGGCAGCATCAGTGGGAGGGAGGGGATGGAGCTCTCGAGGGCTGAGTTGGCTGCAGCTCAGGCTCTATGCCGCAGAGTCTGCATGGGACCCCACTAGCTGAGGTGTCGACCCAGCCATTCTGCACTAGGAAATCGGGTCTGAAGTGCCGGGTGTGGGACCTCTGCATGCGGAACCCTAGGAGCACGTGAAATTAGACAAAGCACAAAGGAAAAACAGGTTAGACTTTATTTTATTGCCCAGATTCTCTTTTTATCTCCCAGGAATTTTTAATGAACGTTGCCGGAGACGAACACCTCCTCTGCTTTTTGTTCCGTTCCTTATTCTTGGGGTGTTGAGGGTGCAGACCCCTCTTTTGTAACTGCTTCATGTTGTGGTGGGAGCCCTGATACATGGGGGGAGGGTCAAAACGTCTCCACACCAGTCTCCTGGTGAGGTTGATTGTCCCAAGGCCTCCTGCCTCACTTCTCGTCCGCCTGAGCACCAGCATTGGAAGTGTTACAGATTCTAATGACCTTTAAGGGTCCAGGAAAGAGAGGCGCAGAGATGCTGCGGTGGCAGGTTTCACCCCACCCCACATATGTTCGGCGACCTTAGGCTGACAGTTTTTGCCAGACTAGATGCTCTGACCAGTAGTCTGTGCTTTCTTTAATTAGGTCCCTGAATTAATGTACAAACAGCACCATGTGTCAGAGCCCTGCCCGCACAACTCCCAGACAGTCCAGGGTCAGTGGTGATCCAGGACCATGACGTCCACTGAGTCAACGGCCTTTAGAAGTAGCCAGCAGTCCAGCCGGTCATATTGGCCACCATCAACGCGGTGTCTGTAGGGTTTTCTATGGTGAAAGCGTGATATACGTTTCCCCCGCCAAGCTTATTAGCTCCCCTCTGGGTGCAGTAAGTCCTGCAAGCAGTAGTCTGCTCTTTCGGGGCACAGTCTTGTCGTTTTCTGAGAGAAACTCCAGGTCAAGTGATGGTCACATGAGTCATCTTGGGGGCCCGTTGCCCCCGTTTATCTCTCTGGAGGTTGGTGTTGGAGGGCCTCCTCACTCGAGGTCAGTGTGTCCACAGAGCGACCCCTGCAACTTCAGGGCATGATGGGTGGTTAGGATCACCACGTGGGGTCCTTTTCCCTTAGGAGGGAGCTGGCCTTGCGGGCTGCTGATTTCCAGCTTTTTAGATACCCCAGTATCCTGGCCTGATGAGTCGGTGGGCAAAGCCCTTGGTGACCATAGTTTATCATACCTGAAGGGCATTCTTGTGTTGCTCCATTTCAAGTGGTCCCAGTTTTTGCACTAAGGCTCCAAGGGCGATTAACCTTTGACCGGGTATGTAAAGGTCAAAGGGTTTAGCTAAATTAGGGAGTTCCTGGGCAAGGGTCTGTATTGACTGCTCTTTCCATTCTTGAAAGGCTGCTTCTGGATTCTATTCAAAAGGATCATCATCTTTTCGTGTCAGTGTTTCATGTAGAGGCCCAGCTATTACACTGTAGTTAGGGATCCAGATGCAGAAAACCTTGGCCTCCCCAGGAACCCCTAAGCTGTCTTCTAGTTGTAGAAGAGGTAAGGCTGCAAATGGCTTCTTCCCTATCCTGGGATGCGTTTCTCCGAATATCTGTGAGAATGAAGCCCAGGCATGTCACCTTAGCCTGGGATATTTGAGCATTTTTCTTGGACACCTTCTATCCTTTCTTGGCTAGGTAGTTCAGAGGCGTCTTTAGTAGGCCTGGCGATCAGAATGTCATCTGCATATTGAAGGAGGGTTCCCTTTTACAGAGGTTGAACTTTTAGGTCTTTAGAGGACATTTCCCCAATGATGGTGTGGGGATTTTTGAACCATTGGGGCAGGACGGCCCAGCATTATTGCTTTTGTTGCATGTTGTGTCCTGCCACTCACAAGCCAAAAATTCTTGTGACTCTGAGATGAATGGAATACAGAAGAAGGCATCATTGAAGTCTAATACAGAATGCCATGGCCTGGTGGAATGTAGAATGACCAGCAGGGAGTAGGAAATAGGAGCTACTGGATGTATATCCTCGGTGGCTTCACTGACTGTCCTGATATCCTTTACCAGGTCTCCAGCAGCCCATGGGGCTCTCGTGGTCAGGCCAATCCCAGGATATGGAGCTCACCTGGGCGGCACCCCTACCCCACAGCCCACGGGGCTCTCGTGGTCAAGTCCCTCCCAGGTTATGGAGCTCACCTCTGCAGCTACCCAGCAGCCCATGGGGCTCTCCTACTCAGGCCCTTCCCAGGATACAGAGCTCCCCTGGGCAGGTACACCAGCAGGGCTGGACACACAGGAACTGTGCACATAGCCCACCTTGCAGAGAACCCACAGCTCACCTGTCGCTCACAGCTGACACAGAACACCTCAGAGCAGGATTTGAACTAACAAACAGCAGCTCTGACAGGTCTGTGACCATGGCTATCACTCTCTGCAGGCTCTTTCTGCCTGGTCTTCCAGACACTTCCACTGCAGCCAGGGCACCAGGCCTCTGTCTCCACCCACCATCACTCCTCTCCCTGACTCCTGGGTTCCTCTCATTAGGATAGGGTCTTCTTGAAGTTGTTTTCCACTCATGGACCAGATAAAATGATAAGAAAACAAGCCGCAGCTGCAGCCCCTTGTCTATCCTGACTCTCAAGAGCCCACACCTGTTCCTAGGGCCTGGCCCGTTTAGCAAGTTTCATTTTCTGCAACTGTGAACCCTGAGGGGTGAGGATTGGCTGATTTTGGCAGCCTGAAACTTCCTGCCGGCCCGCCACAGGTGTCCCTGGGTTGAGGGCAATATAAACAGCACTCCAGTGAGCGACAGCCCTTGTAGCTGTGACTGACGGCATATTCTCTGCCCCGTAGGCAGTTCCGGAGCTGTGCTGGTGGGAGGGAGTGAGGGTCCGTGGCTTTGTGGGTGGCCCAGTGTGAGTGGGGCTCTGCTGGACTTTCTGCAGGAGTTGCCAGGCTGCCACCTGCTAAAGAAGAGGATGTGTCACCGATACCTGCCACTGGAATTTCTCCCCAGGCAGAGGTGAGGAAGTAAAAAAGCAGTGGGGGCCGTGGCAGGAGGGGTATCTCAGGCAGGGAAATGGAAAGCTTCCAGAAGAGCATCTGGGGACAGGACCATCCTGACTGGCCTGCAGGCACCAAGTCGGCCTGCGTGCTGTCGCTGTTGTGGCTCCACAGCCCTTTCTCTAGGCTTTCAAGCCCTTGTACATATTCAGGTGTTTTACCTGGGAAGGGTGGCAAAAGTTCAACAGCAGCTGGCCTGGGGCTCAGCTCACGGTTACTCACAGATGCCTCGGCATGGCCCCCTCTTTGCATTGAGGATGCTCCTTGCGTAGGAGTGGGCTGCTGGCTCTATGGGAGATGATTCCCCACCTCTGACCAATTTCAGAATTGTTTACCGCTGGAGCAAGTGCCCTGATAGTGTTTTCCTCTGTCTAACTGGTGGGTTCAGGTTATTTTTTTTCTTTTTTTGTTCAAGTTAGATTTTATTCCTCTTTTATGTATTTATAGATATAAGCATGGAAATCATTCATTCATATAAATACATCTGTGTGAAGGGAAGATCGTTTTTCTGTTTTATTTTTAAATTTTATTTTTTAAATTTTAAAATTTAATTTTATTTATTTTTTTATACAGCAGGTTATTATTAGTTATGTATTTTATGCATATACATGTGTACAGGTCAATCCCAATCTCCCAACTCATCCCACCACCACCAACCCATGGCTTCCCACATTAGGTGTCCATACGTGTGTTCTCTACCTCTGTGTCTCTATTTCTTCCCTGCAAACCAGTTCATCTGTACCATTTTTCTAGGTTCCACATATATGCATTAATATACCATATTTGTTTTTCTCTTTCTGACTTACTTCATTCTGTATGACAGTCTCTAGATCCATCGACGTCTCTACAAATGACCCAGTTTCATTCCTTCTTATGGCTGAGTAATATTCCATTTTATATATGTACCACATCTTTATCCATTCGTCTGTCTGTGGGTATTTAGGTTGCTTCCATTACCTGGCTATTGTAAATAGTGCTGAAATGAGCATTGTGGTGAATGTGCCTTTTTGATTTATGGTTTTCTCTGGGTATATGCCCAGAAGCGGGATTGCTGGATCATATGGTAATTCTATATCTAGGTTTTTTAAGGAAACTCCATACTGTTCTCCATCGTGACTGTATCAATTTACATTTCCACCACTAGTGGAAGAGGGATCCTTTTGTCCACACCCTCCCCAGAATTTGTTGTTTGTAGATTTTCTGATGATGCCGATTCTAACAGGTGTGAGGTGATACCTCATTGTAGTTTTGATTTGCATTTCTCTAATAATTAGTGATGTTGAGCAGCTTTTCATGTGCGTCTTGGCCATCTCTGTGTCTTCTTTGAAGAAACGTCTCTTTAGATCTTCTGCCCATTTTTGTATTGGGTTGTTTGTTTTTCTAATATTAAGCTGCATGAGCTCTTTATATATATTGGAGATTAAACCTTTGTCCATTGATTCGTTTGCAAATATTTTCGCCCATTCTGAGGGATGCTTTTTGCCTTTCCCGTTTTTTTAACAAAAAAAGAAAGAAAGGAAAAGAAGCAGAACACTAATGTGTGTAAAATATGCCTTTTGAAACTGTCGTTTTGAAATATGGACATCCTTTGAATTTTTTGGTCGATATATGAACCCGGTATTTGTTTTAAGGGCAGGTGTCCTTTACAGGCCTGCAATGATTTTGAATATCAACTGACCATTAGCGCTGGGATTAAAGCTGCTGTTTTGTGAAACGGCCACAAGGTGGCAGCAGTTCTCCCTTACCAAATCTGCTTACTAGAGCAACAGAGCCTCAATGGAAGTCATGTTCTAGATTGGAATTTAGAATGGAATGTGCCAGGAGAAAGCCCCTCAAGTTTGTCTCACTGCTTCTTGTTCGAGTTTTTAATGTAATTTTTTATTTTTTATTACAGCAAATATGATTACAATGTTTGGCTTGTTGTAGGTGTCGAAGATGTGGTTCTTTTACACATACACATATGTCTGTTCTTCCTGGGATCCTTTTCCCATGTACCTTATGACAGAATGTTGAGTAGTCTTCTCTTGGTATTCTGTAGGTCTTTGGTGATTATATATGTCACCTGTGTTTGTATATGTCTGTTAACCCCAATATCATAATGAAACCAATCCTCACACCTTTCCATTGGTGAACCATAAGTTTGTTGAATGAATCTGTGATTGCCCTTCTCCGTGGAAATATCTGCCCTGGTATCCATTTTTCGGTCACACCTATAAGAGATATGATACGATATGTGTCTTTCACTTTCTGACTTACTACAAGTCACGTGATTACCTCTAGACACACCTACGGTGCTACAAATGGCATTGTGTCCTTTTATTCCTTGGCTTCTATTCTGCCTTAGCGAGGTCCATTTTCAACAATGTGATTCCCTGAGGGCTGAGGATTAGGTGACTTGGGTAGCCTGACCCTGCCGGCCGGCCCTCCCCAGGTGTGCCTGGGTTGAGTTCAATATAAACAGCGCTGCAGGCAGCAATAGCCCCTGAAGCTGTGCCTGACTCCATATTCTCTGCCCCGTCAGCAGTCTCGGGGCTGTTCTGGAGGGAGGGAGTGAGGGGCCACGGCTTTGTGGGTGGCCCGGTGTGAGTGGGTCTCTGCTGGACTTTCTGCAGGAGTTGCCAGGTTTCCACCTGTAAAGAAGAGGATGTGTCACCCATACCTTCCGCTGGAATTTCTCTCCGGACAGAGGTGAGGAAGGAAAAAAGCAGTGGGTGCCGGGACAGGAGGGGTATCTCAGGCAGGGCAATGGAAAGCTTCCAGAAGAGTGCCCAGGGCCAGGACCATACTGGCTGGCCTGCAGGCCCCAAGTTGGCCTGCGTGCTGTCGCTGGTGTGGCTCCACACCCCTTACTCTAGGCTTTCAAGCCCTTGTACATATTCAGGTGTTTTACCTGGGAAGGGTGGGAAAAGTTCAACAGCAACTGGCCTGGGGCTCAGCTCACGGTTACTCACAGATGCCTCGGGTCCCTTTCACTGAGGAAGGTGTAGGTCTTGTCTATTCCATAGTTGGTTTTTGGAACGGTACCTGTGCTTATATCAAACTCTGGTTTTATGCATCACCCCACCTCTCCTTCCCCCTTAAGCAGGCATAAGAGTGTTTTCTAAATGTGAGACCCTGTTCTCTTTCCTAACTCAGTTCAAGTGTAGCCATGTTTACAGGATCTTCATAAGTGATATCTTATGATAAGATTCTTTTTCTGTGTGACTTATTTCACTTAGAATCATCATACCTGAATCCACCCATTTTGCTGCTACTGGTCTTATGACATTGATTTCATGGCTGAGGGTTATTCCATCGTATGTAAGTACCACAATTTTTTGAACCATTAATATATTTCCTGGGATATTTAAGGTGTACCCAAGTTGAGGTCCTTGTAAGCAGTGCAACCCTAAATTTTGGGGTGGCTCTGTCTTATTGATTTTCAGTTTTCCCAAGGTATATTCCCTAGACTGGAAGTGCCCTTGGCTCTGTAGCTCTCTTCTTTACTTGTTTTAGGGAACACAATGCACTCCTCCAGAGAGGCAGCTGGCATTTTACATCCCGCCTATCAGCATAACAAGGCTCCCTGTTCTCCAGGGCCTGTCTTGACTTTCTGGTTTTTACACATTTTGTGGATGTTCCTTTTGACCGGTGGGTAGTGATATTACTTTGTAGTGCAGATTTACGTTGCCAGCTTGCTTGCTTGGCCAAAAAGGGCGTATGCGTTTTCTCCTGAATATATTCAGGAGAAAACGCATACGCCCTTTTTGGGCAAGTGCATCATTGTCGAAGTTGTGCCCCTCTTCCTGTGCTTTAAAGGCGATTCCAACGTACCTCTTGAAATCTGTTTCCTGCTATTCTGACTCGCTTTCAAGTCCACCTCGTTGCCTTCCCTCAACAGATTTTTGGACGATAGTTGTCCTTTATTACTCGGCCAGTTTGTGACTTGCTGTGCCCCTGAGCTCCATTTTTCAACTCGTTTTTGGTGAGCTGACCGCAAGTCCAAAATTTTGGTTCAGGACCTATACTGGTTCCCGGTGGGTGGCTGAGACTTTGGTTAATACTTCTTCCTGCCTGGAAATTACAGTGATATGTGCCCGTCCAAATGCCTAACAGCTACTCTCTCATTGGTTCTCCCTCTTCCCTTTCATCCTCTGCCAAATTGGCAACCTGTGTGAACCAGGAGGTTAAAGGGGCTGTCTCTCCAAGTTTGGAGGTTGATAGTAAATCAGATGAAAAGTCAAACCGGAGCACCAGGAGAGGGACTATTCGTTGAGTTTTAGAAACCTTTCGTATTCACAGTGTGTCCGTTCTCTAGGTTTCCCGTACATGTTATAGCTGTAGTAATATTCCCTTCAACCTGGAGAGTTGGGGCCCATGGAATGGGTGCCAGGCATTTGTGATTTAAAGGGTCTGCATTTGCTCACCCAATCTCACCAAATCTCTCAGTCCCAAGTGTCCTTCCTTATGCCACATCCAGCTGTCGTTGTACATAGGGTCATTCCAGGTTTCATCAGGGACCCTGAAGGAATTGTAAAGAATTTCCGAGTTTTTTTGTTTTGTTTTTGAAATTCCTTTTTATAGTGGGTTTGAGCTGATTCTCGCTGCCATGTTTATGCCAGTCTAGACACACTTGATTCCCTTAAGGAGACATATCAATACATATGTTTTAAGATTCTTACTAGTCAGATATATTCCTCTGCGGGAAATATGGGGTTTTGAGTCCCTTTGACTGAGGATGGTGTAGGTCTTGTGTATTCCATAGTAGGTTTTTGGAACGGTACTTGTGCTTATATCAAACTCTGGTTTTATGCATCACCCCACCTCTCCTTCCCCCTTAAGCAGGCATAAGAGTGTTTTCTAAATGTGAGACACTGTTCTCTTTCCTAACTCAGTTCAAGTGTACCCATGTTTATAAGATCTTCATAAGTGATATCTTATGATAAGTTTCTTTTTCTGTGTGACTTATTTCACTTAGAATCATCGTACCTGAATCCACCCATTTTGCTGCTACTGGTCTTATGACATTGATTTCATGGCTGAGGGATATTCCATCGTAAGTAAGTACCACAATTTTTTGAACCTTTTTTATATTTCCTGGGATACTTAAGGTGTATCAAAGTTGAGGTCCTTGTAAGCAGTGCAGCCCTAAATTTTGGGGTGGCTCTGTCTTATTGATTTTCAGTTTTCCCAAGGTATATTCCCTAGACTGGAAGTGCCCTTGGCTCTGTAGCTCTTTTGTTTACTTGTTTTAGGGAACACAATGCACTCCTCCAGAGAGGCAGTTGGCAATTTACATCCCGTCCATCAGCATAACAAGGCTCCCTGTTCTCCAGGGCCTGTCTTGCCTTTCTGGTTTTTACACATTTTGTGGATGTCCCTTTTGACCAGTGGGAAGTGATACTTCTTTGTAGTGCAGATTTGCATTGCCCGCTTGCTTGCTTGGCCAAAAAGGGCGTATGCGTTTTCTCCTGAATATATTCAGGAGAAAACGCATACGCCCTTTTTGGCCAAGTGCATCATTGTCGAAGTTGTGCCCCTCTTCCTGTGCTTTAAAGGCGATTCCAATGTACCTCTTGAAATCTGTTTCCTGCTATTCTGCCTCGATTTCAAGTCTGCCTCCTTGCCTTTCCTCAAGAGATTTTTGGACGATAGTTGTCCTTTATTACTCGGCCAGTTTGTGAATTGCTGTGCCCCTGAGCTCCATTTTTCAACTCGTTTTTGGTGAGCTGACCGCAAGTCCAAAATTTTGGTTCAGGACCTATAATGGTTCCCGGTGGGTGGCTGAGACTTTGGTTAATTCTTCTTCCTGCCGGGAAATTACAGTGATATGTGCCCGTCCAAATGCCTAACAGCTACTCTCTCATTGGTTCTCCCTCTTCCCTTTCATCCTCTGCCAAATTGGAAACCTGTGCGAACCAGGAGGTTAAAGGGGCTGTCTCTCCAAGTTGGGAGGTTGATAGTAAAGCAGATGGAAAGTCAAACCGGAACACCAGGATAGGGGCTATTCGTTGAGTTTTAGAAACCTTTCATATTCACAGTGTGTCCGTTCTCTAGGTTTCCCGTACTTGTTATAGCTGTAGTAATATTCCCTTCAACCTGGAGAGGTGGGACTCATGGAATGGGTGCCAAGCATTTGTGCTTTAAAGGGTCTGCATTTGCTCACCCAATCTCACCAATCGTCTCAGTCCCAAGTGTCCCTCCTTATGCCACATCCAGCTGTCGTTGTAGATAGGGTCATTCCAGGTTTCATCAGAGACCCTGAAGGAATTGTAAAGAATTTCCCAGTTTTTTTGTTTTGATTTTGAAATTCCTTTTTATAGTGGGTTTGAGCTGATTCTCGCTGCCATGTTTATGCCAGTCTAGACACACTTGATTCCCTTACGGAGACATATCAATACATAGGTTTTAAGATTCTTACTAGTCAGATATATTCCTCTTCGGGAAATATGGTGTTTTGAGTCCCTTTCACTGAGGAAGGTGTAGGTCTTGTCTATTCCATAGTTGGTTTTTGGAACGGTACCTGTGCTTATATCAAACTCTGGTTTTATGCATCACCCCACCTCTCCTTCCCCCTTAAGCAGGCATAAGAGTGTTTTCTAAATGTGAGACACTGTTCTCTTTCCTAACTCAGTTCAAGTGTAGCCATGTTTACAGGATCTTCATAAGTGATAACTTATGATAAGTTTCTTTTTCTCTGTGACTTATTTCACTTAGAATCATCATACCTGAATCCACCCATTTTGCTGCTACTGGTCTTATGACATTGATTTCATGGCTGAGGGATATTCCATCGTACGTAAGTACCACAATTTTTTGAACCATTTTTATATTTCCTGGGATACTTAAGGTGTATCCAAGCGAGGTCCTTGTAAGCAGTGCAGCCCTAAATTTTGGGGTGGCTCTGTCTTATTGATTTTCAGTTTTCCCAAGGTATATTCCCTAGACTGGAAGTGCCCTTGGCTCTGTAGCTCTGTTGTTTACTTGTTTTAGGGAACACAATGCACTCCTCCAGAGAGGCAGTTGGCAATTTACATCCCGCCCATCAGCATAACAAGGCTCCCTGTTCTCCAGGGCCTGTCTTGCCTTTCTGGTTTTTACACATTTTGTGGATGTCCCTTTTGACCGGTGGGAAGTGATACTTCTTTGTAGTGCAGATTTGCATTGCCTGCTTGCTTGCTTGGCCAAAAAGGGCGTATGCGTTTTCTCCTGAATATATTCAGGAGAAAACGCATACGCCCTTTTTGGGCAAGTGCATCATTGTCGAAGTTGTGCCCCTCTTCCTGTGCTTTAAAGGCGATTCCTACGTACTTCTTGAAATCTGTTTCCTGCTATTCTGACTCGCTTTCAAGTCCACCTCGTTGCCTTCCCTCAACAGATTTTTGGACGATAGTTGTCCTTTATTACTCGGCCAGTTTGTGACTTGCTGTGCCCCTGAGCTCCATTTTTCAACTCGTTTTTGGTGAGCTGACCGCAAGTCCAAAATTTTGGTTCAGGACCTATACTGGTTCCCGGTGGGTGGCTGAGAATTTGGTTAATTCTTCTTCCTGCCGGGAAATTACAGTGATATGTGCCCGTCCAAATGCCTAACAGCTACTCTCTCATTGGTTCTCCCTCTTCCCTTTCATCCTCTGCCAAATTGGAAACCTGTGCGAACCAGGAGGTTAAAGGGTCTGTCTCTCCAAGTTGGGAGGTTGATAGTAAAGCAGATGGAAAGTCAAACCGGAACACCAGGATAGGGGCTATTCGTTGAGTTTTAGAAACCTTTCGTATTCACAGTGTGTCCGTTCTCTAGGTTTTTCGTACATGTTATAGCTGTAGTAATATTCCCTTCAACCTTGAGAGGTGGGACTCATGGAATGGGTGCAAGCATTTGTGCTTTAAAGTGTCTGCATTTGCTCACCCAATCTCACCAATCGTCTCAGTCCCAAGTGTCCCTCCTTATGCCACATCCAGCTGTCGTTGTAGATAGGGTTATTCCAGGTTTCATCAGAGACCCTGAAGGAATTGTAAAGAATTTCCCAGTTTTTTTGTTTTGTTTTTGAAATTCCTTTTTATAGTGGGTTTGAGCTGATTATCGCTGCCATGTTTATGCCAGTCTAGACATACTTGATTCCCTTACGGAGACATATCAATACATAGGTTTTAAGATTCTTACTAGCCAGATATATTCCTCTGCCTGAAATATGGTGTTTTGAGTCCCTTTCACTGAGGAAGGTGTAGGTCTTGTCTATTCCATAGTTGGTTTTTGGTACGGTACCTCTGCTTATATCAAACTCTGGTTTTATGCATCACCCAACCTCTCCTTCCCCCTTAAGCAGGCATAAGAGTGTTTTCTAAATATGAGACACTGTTCTCTTTCCTAACTCAGTTCAAGTGTAGCCATGTTTATAGGATCTTTATAAGTGATATCTTATGATAAGTTTCTTTTTCTGTGTGACTTATTTCACTTAGAATCATCGTACCTGAATCCACCCATTTTGCTGCTACTGGTCTTATGACATTGATTTCATGGCTGAGGGATATTCCATCGTACGTAATTACCACAATTTTTTGAACCATTTTTATATTTCCTGGGATACTTAAGGTGTATCCAAGTTGAGGTCCTTGTAAGCAGTGCAGCCCTAAATTTTGGGGTGGCTCTGTCTCATTGATTTTCAGTTTTCCCAAGGTATATTCCCTAGACTGGAAGTGCCCTTGGCTCTGTAGCTCTCTTCTTTACTTGTTTTAGGGAACACAATGCACTCCTCCAGAGAGGCAGTTGGCAATTTACATCCCGCCCATCAGCATAACAAGGCTCCCTGTTCTCCAGGGCCTGTCTTGCCTTTCTGGTTTTTACATATTTTGTGGATGTCCCTTTTGACCGGTGGGAAGTGATACTTCTTTGTAGAGCAGATTTGCATTGCCCGCTTGCTTGCTTGGCCAAAAAGGGCGTATGCGTTTTCTCCTGAATATATTCAGGAGAAAACGCATACACCATTTTTGGCCAAGTGCATCATTGTCGAAGTTGTGCCCCTCTTCCTGTGCTTTAAGGGCGATTCCAACGTACCTCTTGAAATCTGTTTCCTGCTATTCTGCCTCGCTTTCAACTCCGCCTCGTTGCCTTTCCTCAACAGATTTTTGGACGATAGTTGTCCTTTATTACTCGGCCAGTTTGTGAATTGCTGTGCCCCTGAGCTCCATTTTTCAACTCGTTTTTGGTGAGCTGACCGCAAGTCCTAAATTTTGGTTCAGGACCTATACTGGTTCCCGGTGGGTGGCTGAGACTTTGGTTAATTCTTCTTCCTGCCTGGAAATTACAGTGATATGTGCCCGTCCAAATGCCTAACAGCTACTCTCTCATTGGTTCTCCCTCTTCCCTTTCATCCTCTGCCAAATTGGCAACCTGTGCGAACCAGGAGGTTAAAAGGGCTGTCTCTCCAAGTTGGGAGGTTGATAGTAAAGCAGATGGAAAGTCAAACTGGAGCACCAGGAGAGGGACTCTTCGTTGAGTTTAGAAACCTTTCGTATTCACAGTGTGTCCGTTCTCTAGGTTTCCCGTACATCTTATAGCTGTAGTAATATTCCCTTCAACCTGGAGAGTTGGGACCCATGTAATGGGTGCCAGGCATTTGTGCTTTGAAGGGTCTGCATTTGATCACCCAATCTCACCAATCCTCTCAGTCCTAAGTGTCCCTCCTTATGCCACATCCAGCTGTCGTTGTAGATAGGGTCATTCCAGGTTCCATCAGAGACCCTGAAGGAATTGTAAGGAATTTTCCAGTTTTTTTGCTTTGTTTTTGAAATTCCTTTTGATAGTGGGCTTGAGCTGATTCCCGCTGCCATGTTTATGCCAGTCTAGACACACTTGATTCCCTTATGGAGACATATCAATATATAGGTTTTAAGATTATTAGTAGTCAGATATATTCCGCTGCGGGAAATATGGTGTTTTGAGTCCCTTTCACTGAGGAAGGTGTAGGTCTTGTCTATTCCATAGTTGGTTTTTGGAACGGTACCTGTGCTTATATCAAACTCTGGTTTTATGCATCACCCCACCTCTCCTTCCCCCTTAAGCTGGCATAAGAGTGTTTTCTAAATGTGAGACACTGTTCTCTTTCCTAACTCAGTTCAAATGTAGCCATGTTTATAGGATCTTCATAAGTGATATCTTATGATAAGTTTCTTTTTCTGTGTGACTTATTTCACTTAGAATCATCGTACCTGAATCCACCCATTTTGCTGCTACTGGTCTTATGACATTGATTTCATGGCTGAGGGATATTCCATCGTACGTAAGTACCACAATTTTTTGAACCATTTTTATATTTCCTGGGATACTTAAGGTGTATCCAAGTTGAGGTCCTTGTAAGCAGTGCAGCCCTAAATTTTGGGGTGGCTCTGTCTTATTGATTTTCAGTTTTCCCAAGGTATATTCCGTAGACTGGAAGTGCCCTTGGCTCTGTAGCTCTGTTCTTTACTTGTTTTAGGGAACACAATGCACTCCTCCAGAGAGGCAGTTGGCAATTTACATCCCGCCCATCAGCATAACAAGGCTCCCTGTTCTCCAGGGCCTGTCTTGCCTTTCTGGTTTTTACATATTTTGTGGAAGTCCCTTTTGACCGGAGGGAAGTGATACTTCTTTGTAGTGCAGATTTGCATTGCCCGCTTGCTTGCTTGGCCCATAAGGGCGTATGCGTTTTCTCCTGAATATATTCAGGGGAAAACGCATACGCCCTTTTTGGCCAAGTGCATCATTGTCGAAGTTGTGCCCCTCGTCCTGTGCTTTAAAGGTGATTCCAACGTACCTCTTGAAATCTGTTTCCTGCTATTCTGCCTCGCTTTCAGGTCGGCCTCGTTGCCTTCCCTCAACAGATTTTTGGACGATAGTTGTCCTTTATTACTCGGCCAGTTTGTGAATTGCTGTGCCCCTGAGCTCCATTTATCAACTCGTTTTTGTGAGCTGACCGCAAGTCCCAAATTTTGGTTCAGGACCTATGCTGGTTCCCGGTGGGGGGCTGAGACTTTGGTTACTTCTTCTTCCTGCCGGGAAATTACAGTGATATGTGCCCGTCCAAATGCCTAACAGCTACTCTCTCATTGGTTCTCCCTCTTCCCTTTCATCCTCTACCAAATTGGAAACCTGTGAGAACCAGGAGGTTAAAGGGGCTGTCTCGCCAACTTGGGAGATTGATAGTAAAGCAGATGGAAAGTCAAACCGGAGCACCAGGAGAGGGATTATTCGTTGAGTTTTAGAAACATTTCGTATTCACAGTGTGTCCGTTCTGTAGGTTTCACGTACATGTTATAACTGTAGTAATATTTCCTTCAACCTGGAGAGTTGGGACCCATGGAATGGGTGCCATGTATTATTGCTTTAAAGGGTCTGCATTTGCTCACCCAATCTCACCAATCATCTCAGTCCCAAGGGTCCCAACTTATGCCATATCCAGCTGTCATTGTAGATAGGGTCATTCCAGGTTTCATCAGAGACCCTGAAGGAATTGTAAAGAATTTCCCAGTTTTTTTGTTTTGTTTTTGAAATTCCTTTTTATAGTGGGTTTGAGCTGATTCTCGCTGCCATGTTTATGCCAGTCTAGACACACTTGATTCCCTTACGGAGACATATCAATACATAGGTTTTAAGATTCTTTCTAGTCAGATATATTCCTCTGCGGGAAATATGGGGTTTTCAATCCCTTTCACTGAGGAAGGTGTAGGTCTTGTCTATTCCATAGTTGGTTTTTGGAACGGTACCTGTGCTTATATCAAACTCTGGTTTTATGCATCACCCCACATCTCCATCCCCCTTAAGCAGGCATAAGAGTGTTTTCTAAATGTGAGACACTGTTCTCTTTCCTAACTCAGTTCAAGTGTAGCCATGTTTACAGGATCTTCATAAGTGATATCTTATGATAAGTTTCTTTTTCTGTGTGACTCATTTCACTTAGAATCATCGTACCTGAATCCATCCATTTTGCTGCTACTGGTCTTATGACATTGATTTCACGGCTGAGGGATATTCCATCGTACGTAAGTACCACAATTTTTTGAACCATTTTTATATTTCCTGGGATATTTAAGGTGTACCCAAGTTGAGGTCCTTGTAAGCAGTACAGCCCTAAATTTTGGGGTGGCTCTGTCTTATTGATTTTCAGTTTTCCCAAGGTATATTCCCTATACTGGAAGTGCCCTTGGCTCTGTTGCTCTGTTGTTTACTTGATTTAGGGAACACAATGCACTCCTCCAGAGAGGCAGTTGGCAATTTACATCCCGCCCATCAGCATAACAAGGCTCCCTGTTCTCCACGGCCTCTCTGGCCTTTCTGGTTTTTACACATTTTGTGGATGTCCCTTTTGACCGGTGGGAAGTGATACTTCTTTGTATTGCAGATTTGAATTGCCCGCTTGCTTGCTTGGCCAAAAAGGGCGTATGCGTTTTCTCCTGAATATATTCAGGAGAAAACGCATACGCCCTTTGTGGCCAAGTGCATCATTGTCGAAGTTGTGCCCCTCTTCCTGTGCTTTAAAGGCGATTCCAACGTACCTCTTGAAATCTGTTTCCTGCTATTCTGCCTCGCTTTCAAGTCCGCCTCGTTGCCCTCCCTCAACAGATTTTTGGACGATAGTTGTCCTTTATTACTCGGCCAGTTTGTGAATTGCTGTGCCCCTGAGCTCCATTTTTCAACTCGTTTTTGGTGAGCTGACCGCAAGTCCAACATTTTGGTTCAGGACCTATGCTGGTTCCCGGTGGGTGGCTGAGACTTTGGTTAATACTTCTTCCTGCCGGGAAGTTAGAGTGATATGTGCCCGTCCAAATGCCTAACAGCTACCCTCTCATTGGTTCTCCCTCTTCCCTTTCATCCTCTGCCAAATTGGCAACCTGTGCGAAGCAGGAAGTTAGAGGGGCTGTCTCTCCAAGTTGGGAGGTTGATAGTAAAGCAGATGGAAAGTCAAACCGGAACACCAGGATAGGGGCTATTCGTTGAGTTTTAGAAACCTTTCATATTCACAGTGTGTCCGTTCTCTAGGTTTCCCGTACTTGTTATAGCTGTAGTAATATTCCCTTCAACCTGGAGAGGTGGGACTCATGGAATGGGTGCCAAGCATTTGTGCTTTAAAGGGTCTGCATTTGCTCACCCAATCTCACCAATCGTCTCAGTCCCAAGTGTCCCTCCTTATGCCACATCCAGCTGTCGTTGTAGATAGGGTCATTCCAGGTTTCATCAGAGACCCTGAAGGAATTGTAAAGAATTTCCCAGTTTTTTTGTTTTGATTTTGAAATTCCTTTTTATAGTGGGTTTGAGCTGATTCTCGCTGCCATGTTTATGCCAGTCTAGACACACTTGATTCCCTTACGGAGACATATCAATACATAGGTTTTAAGATTCTTACTAGTCAGATATATTCCTCTTCGGGAAATATGGTGTTTTGAGTCCCTTTCACTGAGGAAGGTGTAGGTCTTGTCTATTCCATAGTTGGTTTTTGGAACGGTACCTGTGCTTATATCAAACTCTGGTTTTATGCATCACCCCACCTCTCCTTCCCCCTTAAGCAGGCATAAGAGGGTTTTCTAAATGTGAGACACTGTTCTCTTTCCTAACTCAGTTCAAGTGTAGCCATGTTTACAGGATCTTCATAAGTGATAACTTATGATAAGTTTCTTTTTCTCTGTGACTTATTTCACTTAGAATCATCATACCTGAATCCACCCATTTTGCTGCTACTGGTCTTATGACATTGATTTCACGGCTGAGGGATATTCCATCGTACGTAAGTACCACAATTTTTTGAACCATTTTTATATTTCCTGGGATACTTAAGGTGTATCCAAGCGAGGTCCTTGTAAGCAGTGCAGCCCTAAATTTTGGGGTGGCTCTGTCTTATTGATTTTCAGTTTTCCCAAGGTATATTCCCTAGACTGGAAGTGCCCTTGGCTCTGTAGCTCTGTTGTTTACTTGTTTTAGGGAACACAATGCACTCCTCCAGAGAGGCAGTTGGCAATTTACATCCCGCCCATCAGCATAACAAGGCTCCCTGTTCTCCAGGGCCTGTCTTGCCTTTCTGGTTTTTACACATTTTGTGGATGTCCCTTTTGACCGGTGGGAAGTGATACTTCTTTGTAGTGCAGATTTGCATTGCCTGCTTGCTTGCTTGGCCAAAAAGGGCGTATGCGTTTTCTCCTGAATATATTCAGGAGAAAACGCATACGCCCTTTTTGGGCAAGTGCATCATTGTCGAAGTTGTGCCCCTCTTCCTGTGCTTTAAAGGCGATTCCTACGTACTTCTTGAAATCTGTTTCCTGCTATTCTGACTCGCTTTCAAGTCCACCTCGTTGCCTTCCCTCAACAGATTTTTGGACGATAGTTGTCCTTTATTACTCGGCCAGTTTGTGACTTGCTGTGCCCCTGAGCTCCATTTTTCAACTCGTTTTTGGTGAGCTGACCGCAAGTCCAAAATTTTGGTTCAGGACCTATAATGGTTCCCGGTGGGTGGCTGAGACTTTGGTTAATACTTCTTCCTGCCGGGAAGTTAGAGTGATATGTGCCCGTCCAAATGCCTAACAGCTACCCTCTCATTGGTTCTCCCTCTTCCCTTTCATCCTCTGCCAAATTGGCAACCTGTGCGAAGCAGGAAGTTAGAGGGGCTGTCTCTCCAAGTTGGGAGGTTGATAGTAAAGCAGATGGAAAGTCAAACCAGAGCACCAGGAGAGGGACTATTCGTTGAGTTTTAGAAACCTTTCGTATTCACAGTGTGTCCGTTCTCTTGGTTTCCCGTACATGTTATAGCTGTAGTAATATTCCCTTCAACCTGGAGATTTGGGACACATGGAATGGGTGCCAGGCATTTGTGCTTTAAAGGGTCTGCATTTGCTCACCCAATCTCACCAATCGTCTCAGTCCCAAGTGTTCCACATTATGCCACATCCAGCTGTCATTGTAGATAGGGTCATTCCAGGTTTCATCAGAGACCCTGAAGGAATTGTTAAGAATTTCCCACTTTTATTGTTTTGTTTTTGAAATTCCTTTTTATAGTGGGTTTGAGCTGATTCTCGCTGCCATGTTTATGCCAGTCTAGACACACTTTATTCCCTTATGGAGACATATCAATACATAGGTTTTAAGATTCTTACTAGTCAGATATATTCCTCTGCGGGAAATATGGGGTTTTGAGTCCCTTTCACTGAGGAAGGTGTAGGTCTTGTCCATTCCAGAGTTGGTTTTTGGAACGGTACCTGTGCTTATATCAAACTCTGGTTTTATGCATCACCCCACCTCTCCTTCCCCCTTAAGCAGGCATAAGAGTGTTTTCTAAATGTGAGACACTGTTCTCTTTCCTAACTCAGTTCAAGTGTAGCCATGTTTACAGGATCTTCATAAGTGATATCTTATGATAAGTTTCTTTTTCTGTGTGACTCATTTCACTTAGAATCATCGTACCTGAATCCACCCATTTTGCTGCTACTGGTCTTATGACATTGATTTCACGGCTGAGGGATATTCCATCGTACGTAAGAACCACAATTTTTTGAACCATTTTTATATTTCCTGGGATATTTAAGGTGTACCCAAGTTGAGGTCCTTGTAAGCAGTGCAGCCCTAAATTTTGGGGTGGGTCTGTCTTATTGATTTTCAGTTTTCCCAAGGTATATTCCCTAGACTGGAAGTGCCCTTGGCTCCGTAGCTCTGTTCTTTTCCTTGTTTTAGGGAACACAATGCACTCCTCCAGAGAGGCAGTTGGCAATTTACATCCCACCAATCAGCATAACAAGGCTCCCTGTTCTCCAGGGCCTGTCTTGCCTTTCTGGTTTTTACACATTTTGTGGATGTCCCTTTTGACCGGTGGGAAGTGATACTTCTTTGTAGTGCAGATTTGCATTGCCCGCTTGCTTGCTTGGCCAAAAAGGGCGTATGCGTTTTCTCCTGAATATATTCAGGAGAAAACGCATACGCCCTTTTTGGCCAAGTGCATCATTGTCGAAGTTGTGCCCCTCTTCCTGTGCTTTAAAGGCGATTCCAACGTACCTCTTGAAATCTGTTTCCTGCTATTCTGCCTCGCTTTCAAGTCCGCCTCGTTGCCTTCCCTCAACAGATTTTTGGACGATAGTTGTCCTTTATTACTCGGCCAGTTTGTGAATTGCTGTGCCCCTGAGCTCCATTTTTCAACTCGTTTTTGGTGAGCTGACCGCAAGTCCAAAATTTTGGTTCAGGATCTATACTGATTCCCGGTGGGTGGCTGAGACTTTGGTTAATTCTTCTTCCTGCCGGGAAATTACAGTGATATGTGCCCGTCCAAATGCCTAACAGCTACTCTCTCATTGGTTCTCCCTCTTCCCTTTCATCCTCTGCCAAATTGGCAACCTGTGCGAACCAGGAGGTTAAAGGGGCTGTCTCTCCAAGTTGGGAGGTTGATAATAAAGCAGATGGAAAGTCAAACCAGAGCACCAGGAGAGGGACTATTCGTTGAGTTTTAGAAACCTTTCATATTCACAGTGTGTCCGTTCTCTAGGATTCCCGTACATGTTATATCTGTAGTAATATTCCCTTCAACCTGGAGAGTTGGGACCCATGGAATGTGTGCCATGCATTATTGCTTTAAAGGGTCTGCATTTGCTCACCCAATCTCACCAATCCTCTCAGTCCCAAGTGTCCAGCCTTATGCCATATCCAGCTGTCATTGTAGATAGGGTCATTTCAGGTTTCATCAGAGACCCTGAAGGAATTGTAAAGAATTTCCCAGTTTTTTTGTTTTATTTTTGAAATTCCTTTTTATAGTGGGTTTGAGCTGATTTTCGCTGCCATATTTATCCCAGTCTAGACACACTTGATTCCCTTACGGAGACATATCAATACATAGGTTTTAAGATTCTTACTAGTCAGATATATTCCTCTGCGGGAAATATGGGGTTTTGAGTCCCTTTCACTGAGGAAGGTGTAGGTCTTGTCTATTCCATAGTTGGTTTTTGGAACGGTACCTGTGCTTATATCAAACTCTGGTTTTATGC
Organism: Hyperoodon ampullatus; assembly: GCF_949752795.1. Lineage (NCBI taxonomy): Eukaryota > Metazoa > Chordata > Mammalia > Artiodactyla > Ziphiidae > Hyperoodon > Hyperoodon ampullatus. The sequence goes on from NW_027640445.1 coordinate 81,414, forward strand.
ATCACCCCACCTCTACTTCCCCCTTAAGCAGGCATAACAGTGTTTTCTAAATGTGAGACACTGTTCTCTTTCCTAACTCAGTTCAAGTGTAGCCATGTTTACAGGATCTTCATAAGTGATATCTTATGATAAGTTTCTTTTTCTCTGTGACTTATTTCACTTAGAATCATCGTACCTGAATCCACCCATTTTGCTGCTACTGGTCTTATGACATTGATTTCATGGCTGAGGGATATTCCATCGTACGTAAGTACCACAATTTTTGGAACCATTTTTATATTTCCTGGGATATTTAAGGTGTACCCAAGTTGAGGTCCTTGTAAGCAGTGCAGCCCTAAATTTTGGGGTGGCTGTGTCTTTTTGATTTTCAGTTTTCCCAAGGTATATTTCCTAGACTGGAAGTGCCCTTGGCTCTGTAGCTCTGTTGTTTACTTGTTTTAGGGAACACAATGCACTCCTCCAGAGAGGCAGTTGGCAATTTACATCCCGCCCTTCAGCATAACAAGGCACCCTGTTCTCCAGGGCCTGTCTTGCCTTTCTGGTTTTTACACATTTTGTGGATATCCCTTTTGACTGGTGGGAAGTGATACTTCTTTGTAGTGCAGATTTGCATTGCCCGCTTGCTTGCTTGGCCAAAAAGGGCGTATGCGTTTTCTCCTGAATATATTCAGGAGAAAACGCATACGCCCTTTTTGGCCAAGTGGATCATTGTCGAAGTTGTGCCCCTCTTCCTGTGCTTTAAAGGCGATTCCAACGTACCTCTTGAAATCTGTTTCCTGCTATTCTGCCACGCTTTCAAGTCCGCCTCATTGCTTTCCCTCAACAGATTTTTGGACGATAGTTGTCCTTTATTACTGGGCCAGTTTGTGAATAGCTGTGCCCCTGAGCTCCATTTTTCAACTCGTTTTTGGTGAGCTGACCGCAAGTCCAAAATTTTGGTTCAGGATCTATACTGATTCCCGGTGGGTGGCTGAGACTTTGGTTAATTCTTCTTCCTGCCTGTAAATTACAGTGTTATATGCCCGTCCAAATATCTAACAGCTACTCTCTCATTGGTTCTCCCTCTTCCCTTTCATCCTCTGCCAAATTGGCAACCTGTGCGAACCAGGAGGTTAAAGGGGCTGTCTCTCCATGTTGGGAGGTTGATAATAAAGCAGATGGAAAGTCAAACCGGAGCACCAGGAGAGGGACTATTCGTTGAGTTTTAGAAACCTTTCGTATTCACAGTGTGTCCGTTCTCTAGGATTCCTGTACATGTTATATCTGTAGTAATATTCCCTTCAACCTGGAGAGTTGGGACCCATGGAATGTGTGCCATGCATTATTGCTTTAAAGGGTCTGCATTTGCTCACCCAATCTCACCAATCCTCTCAGTCCCAAGTGTCCAGCCTTATGCCACATCCAGCTGTCATTGTAGATAGGGTCATTTCAGGTTTCATCAGAGACCCTGAAGGAATTGTAAAGAATTTCCCAGTTTTTTTTGTTTTGTTTTTGAAATTCCTTTTTATAGTGGGTTTGAGCTGATTCTCGCTGCCATATTTATGCCAGTCTAGACACACTTGATTCCCTTACGGAGACATATCAATACATAGGTTTTAAGATTCTTACTAGTCAGATATATTCCTCTGCGGGAAATATGGGGTTTTGAGTCCCTTTCACTGAGGAAGGTGTAGGTCTTGTCTATTCCATACTTGGTTTTTGGAACGGTACCTGTGCTTATATCAAACTCTGGTTTTATGCATCACCCCACCTCTCCTTCCCCCTTAAGCAGGCATAAGAGTGTTTTCTAAATGTGAGACACTGTTCTCTTTCCTAACTCAGTTCAAGTGTAGCCATGTTTACAGGATCTTCATAAGTGATAACTTATGATAAGTTTCTTTTTCTCTGAGACTTATTTCACTTAGAATCATCGTACCTGAATCCACCCATTTTGCTGATACTGGTCTTATGACATTGATTTCATGGCTGAGGGATATTCCATCGTACGTAAGTACCACAATTTTTTGAACCAATTTTATATTTCCTGGGATATTTAATGTGTACCCAAGTTGAGGTCCTTGTAAGCAGTGCAGCCCTAAATTTTGGGGTGGCTGTGTCTTATTGATTTTCAGTTTTCCCAAGGTATATTCCCTAGACTGGAAGTGCCCTTGGCTCTGTAGCTCTGTTGTTTACTTGTTTAAGGGAACACAATGCACTCCTCCAGAGAGGCAGCTGGCAATTTACATCCCGCCCATCAGCATAACAAGGCTGCCTGTTCTCCAGGGCCTGTCTTGCCTTTCTGGTTTTTACACATTTTGTGGATGTCCCTTTTGACCGGTGGGAAGTGATACATCTTTGTAGTGCATTTGCATTCCATGCTTGCTTGCTTAGCCAAAAAGTGTGTATGCGTTTTCTCCTGAATATATTCAGGAGAAAAACATACACCCATTTTGGCCAAGTGCATCATTGTCGAAGTTGTGTCCCTCTTCCTGTGCTTTAAAGGCGATTCCAACGTACCTCTTGAAATCTGTTTCCTGCTATTCTGCGTCGCTTTCAAGTCTGCCTCGTTGCCTTCTCTTAACAGATTTTTTGACGATAGTTGTCCTTTATCACCCTGCCAGTTTGTGAATTGCTGTGCACCTGATCTCCATTTTTCAACTCGTTATTTTGTGAGCTGAGCGCAAGTCCAAAATTTTGGTTCAGGATCTACACTGGTTCCCGGTGAGGGTCTGAGACTTTGGTTAATACTTCTTCATGCCGGGAAGTTAGAGTGATATGTGCGCGTCCAAATGCCTAACAACTACTCTCTCATTGGTTCTCCCTCTTCCCTTTCATCCTCTGCCAAATTGGCAACCTGTGCGAATCAGGAGGTTAAAGGGGCTGTCTCTCCAAGTTGGGAGGTTGATAGTAAAGCAGGTGGAAAGTCAAACCGGAGCACCAGGAGAGGGACTATTCGTTGAGTTTTTGAAACCTTTAGTATTCACAGTGGGTCCGTTCTCTAGGTTTCCTTTTTATGTTATAGCTGTAGTAATATTCCCTTCAACCTGGAGAGTTGGGACCCATGGAATGGGTGCCATGCATTATTGCTTTAAAGGGTCTGCATTTGCTCACCCAATCTCACCAATCCTCTCAGTCCCAAGTGTCCAGACTTATGCCACATCCAGCTGTCGTAGTAGATAGGGTCATTCCAGGTTTCATCAGAGAACCTGAAGGAATTGAAAAGATTTTCCCAGTTTTTTTGTTTTGTTTTTGAAATTCCTTTTTATAGTGGGTGTGAGCTGATTCTCGCTCCCCTGTTTATGCCCATCTAGACACACTTGATTCCCTTACGGAGACATATCAATACATAGGTTTTAAGATTCTTACTAATCAGATATATTCCTCTGCGGGAAATATGGGGTTTTGAGTCCCTTTCACTGAGAAAGGTGTAGGTCTTGTCTATTCCATAGTTGGTTTTTGGAACGGTACCTGTGCTTATATCAAACTCTGGTTTTATGCATCACCCCACCTCTCCTTCCCCCTTAAGCAGGCATAAGAGTGTTTTCTAAATGTGAGACACTGTTCTCTTTCCTAACTCAGTTCATGTGTAGCCATGTTTACAGGATCTTCATAAGTGATATCTTATGATAAGTTTCTTTTTCTGTGTGACTTATTTCACTTAGAATCATCGTACATGAATCCACCCATTTTGCTGCTACTGGTCTTATGACATTGATTTCATGGCTGAGGGATATTCCATCGTACGTAAGTACCACAATTTTTTGAACCATTTTTATATTTCCTGGGATATTTAAGGTGTACCCAAGTTGAGGTCCTTGTAAGCAGTGCAGCCCTAAATTTTGGGGTGGCTCTGTCTTATTGATTTTCAGTTTTCCCAAGGTATATTCCCTAGACTGGAAGTGCCCTTGGCTCTGTAGCTCTCTTCTTTACTTGTTTTAGGGAACACAATGTACTCCTCCAGAGAGGCAGTTGGCAATTTACATCAGGCCTATCAGCATAACAAGGCTCACTGTTCTCCAGGGCCTGTCTTGCCTTTCTGGTTTGTACACATTTTGTGGATGTCCCTTTTGACCGGTGGGAAGTGATACTTCTTTGTAGTGCAGATTTGCATTGCCCGCTTGCTTGCTTGGCCAAAAAGGGCGTATGCGTTTTCTCCTGAATATATTCAGGAGAAAACGCATACGCCCTTTTTGGCCAAGTGCATCATTGTCGAAGTTGTGCCCCTCTTCCTGTGCTTTAAAGGCGATTCCAACGTACCTCTTGAAATCTGTTTCCTGCTATTCTGCCTCGCTTTCAAGTGCGCCTCGTTGCCTTCCCTCAACAGATTTTTGGATGATAGTTGTCCTTTATTATTCGTCCAGTTTGTGAATTGCTGTGACTCAGAGCACCATTTTTCAACTCGTTTTTGGTGAGCTGACCGCAAGTCCAAAATTTTGGTTCAGGACCTATGCTGGTTCCCGGAGGGGGACTGAGACTTTGGTTAATACTTCTTCCTGCCGGGAAATTAGAGTGATATGTGCCCGTCCAAATGCCTAACAGCTACTCTCTCATTGGTTCTCCCTCTTCCCTTTCATCCTCTGCCAAATTGTCAACCTGTGCGAACCAGGAGGTTAAAGGGGCTGTCTCTCCAAGTTGGGAGGTTGATAGTAAAGCAGATGGAAAGTCAAACTGGAGCACCAGGAGAGGGACTATTCGTTCAGGTTTAGAAACCTTTCGTATTCACAGTGTGTTCGTTCTGTACGTTTCCCGTACATGTTATAGCTGTAGTAATATTCCCTTCAACCTGGAGAGTTGGGACCCATGGAATGGGTGCCAGGCATTTGTGCTTTAAAGGGTCTGCATTTGCTCACCCAATCTCACCAATCATCTCAGTCCCAAGTGTCCCTCCTTATGCCACATCCAGCTGTCGTTGTAGATAGGGTCATTCCAGGTTTCATCAGAGACCCTGAAGGAACTGTAAAGAATTTCCCAGTTTTTTTGTTTTGTTTTTGAAATTCCTTTTTATACTGGGTTTGAGCTGATTCTCGCTGCCATGTTAATGCCAGTCTAGACACACTTGATTCCCTTACGGAGACATATCAATACATAGGTTTTAAGATTCTTACTACTCAGATATATTCCTCTGCGGGAAATATGGGGTTTTGAGTCCCTTTCACTGAGGAAGGTGTAGGTCTTGTCTATTCCATAGTTGATTTATGGAACGGTACCTGTGCTTATATCAAACTCTGGTTTTATGCATCTCCACACCTCTCCTTCCCCCTTAAGCAGGCATAAGAGTGTTTTCTAAATGTGAGACACTGTTCTCTTTCCTAACTCAGTTCAAGTGTAGCCATGTTTACAGGATCTTCATAAGTGATATCTTATGATAAGTTTCTTTTTCTGTGTGACTTATTTCACTTAGAATCATCGTACCTGAATCCACCCATTTTGCTGCTACTGGTCTTATGACATTGATTTCATGGCTGAGGGATATTCCATCGTACGTAAGTACCACAATTTTTTGAACCATTTTTATATTTCCTGGGATATTTAAGGTGTACCCAAGTTGAGGTCCTTGTAAGCAGTGCAGCCCTAAAGTTTGGGGTGGCTCTGTCTTATTGATTTTCAATTTTCCCAAGGTATATTCCCTAGACTTGAAGTGCCCTAGTCTCTGTAGCTCTGTTCTTTACTTGTTTTAGGGAACACAATGCACTCCTCCAGAGAGGCAGTTGGCAATTTACATCCCGCCCATCAGCATAACAAGGCTCCCTGTTCTCCAGGGCCTGTCTTGCCTTTCTGGTTTTTACACATTTTGTGGATGTCCCTTTTGACCGGTGGGAAGTGATACTTCTTTGTAGTGCAGATTTGCATTGCCCGCTTGCTTGCTTGGCCAAAAAGGGCGTATGCGTTTTCTCCTGAATATATTCAGGAGAAAACGCATACGCCCTTTTTGGCCAAGTGCATCATTGTCGAAGTTGTGCCCCTCTTCCTGTGCTTTAAAGGCGATTCCAACATACCTCTTGAAATCTGTTTCCTGCTATTCTGCCTCGCTTTCAAGTCCGCCTCGTTGCCTTCCCTCAACAGATTTTTGGACGATAGTTGTCCTTTATTACTCGGTCTGTTTGTGAATTGCTGTACCCCTGAGCTCCATTTTTCAACTTGTTTTTGGTGAGCTGACCGCAAGTCCAAAATTTTGGTTCAGGACCTATACTGATTCCGGTGGGTGGCTGAGACTTTGGTTAATTCTTCTTCCTGCCGGGAAATTACAGTGATATGTGCCCGTCCAAATGCCTAACAGCTACTCTCTCATTGGTTCTCCCTCTTCCCTTTCATCCTCTGCCAAATTGGCAACCTGTGCGAACCAGGAGGTTAAAGGGGCTGTCTCTCCAAGTTGGGAGGTTGATAGTAAAGCAGATGGAAAGTCAAACCGGAGCACCAGGAGAGGGACTATTCTTTGAATTTTAGAAACCTTTTGTATTCACAGTGTGTCCGTTCTCTAGGTTTCCCGTACATGTTATAACTGTAGTAATATTCCCTTCAACCTGGAGAGTTGGGACCCATGGAATGGGTGCCATGCATTATTGCTTTAAAGGGTCTGCATTTGCTCACCCAATCTCACCAATCCTCTCAGTCCCAACTGTCCAGCCTTATGCCACATCCAGCTGTCGTTGTAGATAGGGTCATTCCAGGTTTCATCAGAGAACCTGAAGGAATTGTAAAGAATTTCCCAGTTTTTTTGTTTTGTTTTTGAAATTCCTTTTTATAGTGGGTTTGAGCTGATTCTCGCTGCCATGTTTATGCCAGTCTAGACACACTTGATTCCCTTATGGAGACATATCAATACATAGGTTTTAAGATTCTTACTAGTCAGATATATTCCTCTGCGGGAAATATGGGGTTTTGAGTCCCTTTCACTGAGGAAGGTGTAGGTCTGGTCTATTCCATAGTTGGTTTTTGGAACGGTACCTGTGCTTATATCAAACTCTGGTTTTATGCATCACCCCACCTCTCCTTCCCCCTTAAGCAGGCATAAGAGTGTTTTCTAAATGTGAGACACTGTTCTCTTTCCTAACTCAGTTCAAGTGTAGCCATGTTTACAGGATCTTCATAAGTGATAACTTATGATAACTTTCTTTTTCTGTGTGACTTATTTCACTTAGAATCATCGTACCTGAATCCACCCATTTTGCTGCTACTGGTCTTATGACATTGATATCATGGCTGAGGGATATTCCATCGTACGTAAGTACCACAATTTTTTGAACCAATTTTATATTTCCTGGGATATTTAAGGTGTACCCAAGTTGAGGTCCTCGTAAGCAGTGCAGCCCTAAATTTTGGGGTGGCTCTGTCTTATTGATTTTCAGTTTTCCCAAGGTATATTCCCTAGACTGGAAGTGCCCTTGGCTCTGTAGCTCTCTTCTTTACTTGTTTTAGGGAACACAATGTACTCCTCCAGAGAGGCAGTTGGCAATTTACATCAGGCCTATCAGCATAACAAGGCTCACTGTTCTCCAGGGCCTGTCTTGCCTTTCTGGTTTTTACACATTTTGTGGATGTCCCTTTTGACCGGTGGGAAGTGATACTTCTTTGTAGTGCAGATTTGCATTGCCCGCTTGCTTGCTTGGCCAAAAAGGGCGTATGCGTTTTCTCCTGAACATATTCAGGAGAAAACGCATACGCCCTTTTTGGCCAAGTGCATCATTGTCGAAGTTGTGCCCCTCTTCCTGTGCTTTAAAGGCGATTCCAACGTACCTCTTGAAATCTGTTTCCTGCTATTCTGCCTCGCTTTCAAGTCCGCCTCGTTGCCTTCCCTCAACAGATTTTTGGACGATAGTTGTCCTTTATTATTCGTCCAGTTTGTGAATTGCTGTGACTCTGAGCACCATTTTTCAACTCGTTTTTGGTGAGCTGACCGCAAGTCCAAAATTTTGGTTCAGGACCTATGCTGGTTCCCGGAGGGGGACTGAGACTTTGGTTAATACTTCTTCCTGCCGGGAAATTAGAGTGATATGTGCCCGTCCAAATGCCTAACAGCTACTCTCTCATTGGTTCTCCCTCTTCCCTTTCATCCTCTGCCAAATTGTCAACCTGTGCGAACCAGGAGGTTAAAGGGGCTGTCTCTCCAAGTTGGGAGGTTGATAGTAAAGCAGATGGAAAGTCAAACTGGAGCACCAGGAGAGGGACTATTCGTTCAGGTTTAGAAACCTTTCGTATTCACAGTGTGTCCGTTCTGTACGTTTCCCGTACATGTTATAGCTGTAGTAATATTCCCTTCAACCTGGAGAGTTGGGACCCATGGAATGGGTGCCAGGCATTTGTGCTTTAAAGGGTCTGCATTTGCTCACCCAATCTCACCAATCATCTCAGTCCCAAGTGTCCCTCCTTATGCCACATCCAGCTGTCGTTGTAGATAGGGTCATTCCAGGTTTCATCAGAGACCCTGAAGGAACTGTAAAGAATTTCCCAGTTTTTTTGTTTTGTTTTTGAAATTCCTTTTTATACTGGGTTTGAGCTGATTCTCGCTGCCATGTTAATGCCAGTCTAGACACACTTGATTCCCTTACGGAGACATATCAATACATAGGTTTTAAGATTCTTACTAGTCAGATATATTCCTCTGCGGGAAATATGGGGTTTTGAGTCCCTTTCACTGAAGAAGGTGTAGGTCTTGTCTATTCCATAGTTGATTTATGGAACGGTACCTGTGCTTATATCAAACTCTGGTTTTATGCATCACCACACCTCTCCTTCCCCCTTAAGCAGGCATAAGAGTGTTTTCTAAATGTGAGACACTGTTCTCTTTCCTAAATCAGTTCAAGTGTAGCCATGTTTACAGGATCTTCATAAGTGATATCTTATGATAAGTTTCTTTTTCTGTGTGACTTATTTCACTTAGAATCATCGTACCTGAATCCACCCATTTTGCTGCTACTGGTCTTATGACATTGATTTCATGGCTGAGGGATATTCCATCGTACGTAAGTACCACAATTTTTTGAACCATTTTTATATTTCCTGGGATATTTAAGGTGTACCCAAGTTGAGGTCCTTGTAAGCAGTGCAGCCCTAAAGTTTGGGGTGGCTCTGTCTTATTGATTTTCAATTTTCCCAAGGTATATTCCCTAGACTGGAAGTGCCCTTGTCTCTGTAGCTCTGTTCTTTACTTGTTTTAGGGAACACAATGCACTCCTCCAGAGAGGCAGTTGGCAATTTACATCCCGCCCATCAGCATAACAAGGCTCCCTCTTCTCCAGGGCCTGTCTTGCCTTTCTGGTTTTTACACATTTTGTGGATGTCCCTTTTGACCGGTGGGAAGTGATACTTCTTTGTAGTGCAGATTTGCATTGCCCGCTTGCTTGCTTGGCCAAAAAGGGCGTATGCGTTTTCTCCTGAATATATTCAGGAGAAAACGCATACGCCCATTTTGGCCAAGTGCATCATTGTCGAAGTTGTACCCCTCTTCCTGTGCTTTAAAGGCGATTCCAACGTACCTCTTGAAATCTGTTTCCTGCTATTCTGCCTCGCTTTCAAGTCCGCCTGGTTGCCTTCCCTCAACAGATTTTTGGACGATAGTTGTCCTTTATTACTCGGCCTGTTTGTGAATTGCTGTACCCCTGAGCTCCATTTTTCAACTTGTTTTTGGTGAGCTGACCGCAAGTCCAAAATTTTGGTTCAGGACCTATACTGATTCCGGTGGGTGGCTGAGACTTTGGTTAATTCTTCTTCCTGCCGGGAAATTACAGTGATATGTGCCCGTCCAAATGCCTAACAGCTACTCTCTCATTGGTTCTCCCTCTTCCCTTTCATCCTCTGCCAAATTGGCAACCTGTGCGAACCAGGAGGTTAAAGGGGCTGTCTCTCCAAGTTGGGAGGTTGATAGTAAAGCAGATGGAAAGTCAAACCGGAGCACCAGGAGAGGGACTATTCTTTGAATTTTAGAAACCTTTTGTATTCACAGTGTGTCCGTTCTCTAGGTTTCCCGTACATGTTATAACTGTAGTAATATTCCCTTCAACCTGGAGAGTTGGGACCCATGGAATGGGTGCCATGCATTATTGCTTTAAAGGGTCTGCATTTGCTCACCCAATCTCACCAATCCTCTCAGTCCCAAGTGTCCAGCCTTATGCCACATCCAGCTGTCGTTGTAGATAGGGTCATTCCAGGTTTCATCAGAGAACCTGAAGGAATTGTAAAGAATTTCCCAGTTTTTTTGTTTTGTTTTTGAAATTCCTTTTTATAGTGGGTTTGAGCTGATTCTCGCTGCCATGTTTATGCCAGTCTAGACACACTTGATTCCCTTATGGAGACATATCAATACATAGGTTTTAAGATTCTTACTAGTCAGATATATTCCTCTGCGGGAAATATGGGGTTTTGAGTCCCTTTCACTGAGGAAGGTGTAGGTCTGGTCTATTCCATAGTTGGTTTTTGGAACGGTACCTGTGCTTATATCAAACTCTGGTTTTATGCATCACCCCACCTCTCCTTCCCCCTTAAGCAGGCATAAGAGTGTTTTCTAAATGTGAGACACTGTTCTCTTTCCTAACTCAGTTCAAGTGTAGCCATGTTTACAGGATCTTCATAAGTGATAACTTATGATAACTTTCTTTTTCTGTGTGACTTATTTCACTTAGAATCATCGTACCTGAATCCACCCATTTTGCTGCTACTGGTCTTATGACATTGATATCATGGCTGAGGGATATTCCATCGTACGTAAGTACCACAATTTTTTGAACCAATTTTATATTTCCTGGGATATTTAAGGTGTACCCAAGATGAGGTCCTCGTAAGCAGTGCAGCCCTAAATTTTGGGGTGGCTCTGTCTTATTGATTTTCAGTTTTTCCCAGGTATATTCCCTAGACTGGAAGTGCACTTGGCTCTGTAGCTCTGTTGTTTACCTGTTTTAGGGAACACAATGCCCTCCTCCAGAGAGGCAGTTGGCAATTTACATCCGGTCCAACAGCATAACAAGGCTCCATGTTCTCCAGGACCAGTCTTGCCTTTCTGGTTTTTACACATTTTGTGGATGTCCCTTTTGACCGGTGGGAAGTGATACTTCTTTGTAGTGCAGATTTGCATTGCCCGCTTGCTTGCTTGGCCAAAAAGGGCGTATGCGTTTTCTCCTGAATATATTCAGAAGAAAACGCATACACCCTTTTTGGCCAAGTGCATCATTGTCGAAGTTGTGCCCCTCTTCCTGTGCTTTAAAGGTGATTCCAACGTACCTCTGGAAATCTGTTTCCTGCTATTCTGCCTCGCTTTCAAGTCCGCCTCTTTGCCTTCCCTCAACAGATTTTTGGACGATAGTTGTCCTTTATTACTCGGCCAGTTTGTGAATTGCTGTGCCCCTGAGCTCCATTTTTCAACTCGTTTTTGGTGAGCTGACCGCAAGTCCAAAATTTTGGTTCAGGATCTATACTGATTCCCGGTGGGTGGCTGAGACTTTGTTTAATTCTTCTTCCGGCCGGGAAATTACAGTGATATGTGCCCGTCCAAATGCCTAACAGCTACTCTCTCATTGGTTCTCCCTCTTCCCTTTCATCCTCTGCCAAATTGGCAACCTGTGCGAACCAGGAGGTTAAAGGGGCTGTCTCTCCAAGTTGGGAGGTTGATAATAAAGCAGATGGAAAGTCAAACCGGAGCACCAGGAGAGGGACTATTCGTTGAGTTTTAGAAACCTTTCGTATTCACAGTGTGTCCGTTCTCTAGGATTCCCGTACATGTTATAGCTGTAGTAATATTCCCTTCAACCTGGAGAGTTGGGACCCATGGAATGGGTGCCAGGCATTTGTGCTTTAAAGGGTCTGCATTTGCTCACCCAATCTCACCAATCATCTCAGTCCCAAGGGTCCCTCCTTATGCCACATCCAGCTGTCATTGTAGATAGGGTCATTCCAGGTTTCATCAGAGACCCTGAAGGAATTTTAAAGAATTTCCCAGTTTTTTTGTTTTGTTTTTGAAATTCCTTTTTATACTGGGTTTGAGCTGATTCTCGCTGCCATGTTAATGCCAGTCTAGACACACTTGATTCCCTTACGGAGACATATCAATACATAGGTTTTAAGATTCTTACTAGTCAGATATATTCCTCTGCGGGAAATATGGGGTTTTGAGTCCCTTTCACTGAGGAAGGTGTAGGTCTTGTCTATTCCATAGTTGGTTTTTGGAACGGTACCTGTGCTTATATCAAACTCTGGTTTTATGCATCACCCCACCTCTCCTTCACCCTTAAGCAGGCATAAGAGTGTTTTCTAAATGTGAGACACTGTTCTCTTTCCTAACTCAGTTCAAGTGTAGCCATGTTTACAGGATCTTCATAAGTGATATCTTATGATAAGTTTCTTTTTCTGTGTGACTTATTTCACTTAGAATCATCGTACCTGAATCCACCCATTTTGCTGCTACTGGTCTTATGACATTGATTTCATGGCTGAGGGATATTCCATCGTACATAAGTACCACAATTTTTTGAACCATTTTTATATTTCCTGGGATATTTAAGGTGTACCCAAGTTGAGGTCCTTGTAAGCAGTGCAGCCCTAAAGTTTGGGGTGGCTCTGTCTTGTTGATTTTCAGTTTTCCCAAGGTATATTCCCTAGACTGGAAGTGCCCTTGGCTCTGTAGCTCTGTTCTTTACTTGTTTTAGGGAACACAATGCACTCCTCCAGAGAGGCAGTTGGCAATTTACATCCCGCCCATCAGCATAACAAGGCTCCCTGTTCTCCAGGGCATGTCTTGCCTTTCTGGTTTTTACACATTTTGTAGATGTCCCTTTTTTTTTTTTTTTTTTTTGCGGTACGCGGGCCTCTCACTGTTGTGGTCTCTCCCGTTGCGGAGCACAGGCTCCAGACATGCAGGCTCAGCAGCCATGGCTCACGGGCCCAGCAGCTCCGCGGCATGTGGGATCCTCCTGGACCGGGGCACGAACCCGCGTCCCCTGCATCGGCAGGCGGACTCGCCACCACTGCGCCACCAGGGAAGCCCTGTGGATGTCCCTTTTGACCGGTGGGAAGTGATACTTCTTTGTAGTTCAGATTTGCATTGCCCGCTTGCTTACTTGGCCAAAAAGGGCGTATGCGTTTTCTCCTGAATATATTCAGGTGAAAACGCATACGCCCTTTTTGGCCAAGTGCATCATTGTCGAAGTTGTGCCCCTCTTCCTGTGCTTTAAAGGCGATTCCAACGTACCTCTTGAAATCTGTTTCCTGCTATTCTGCCTCGCTTTCAAGTCCGCCTCATTGCCTTCCCTCAACAGATTTTTGGACGATAGTTTTCCTTTATTACTCGGCCAGTTTGTGAATTGCTGTGCCCCTGAGCTCCATTTTTCAACTCGTTTTTGGTGAGCTGACCGCAAGTCTAAAATTTTGGTTCAGGATCTATACTTATTCCCGGTGGGTGGCTGAGACTTTGGTTAATTCTTCTTCCTGCCGGGAAATTACAGTGATATGTGCCCGTCCAAATGCCTAACAGCTACTCTCTCATTGGTTCTCCCTCTTCCCTTTCATCCTCTGCCAAATTGGCAACCTGTGCGAACCAGGAGGTTAAAGGGGCTGTCTCTCCAAGTTGGGAGGTTGATAATAAAGCAGATGGAAAGTCAAACCGGAGCACCAGGAGAGGGACTATTCGTTGAGTTTTAGAAACCTTTCGTATTCACAGTGTGTCCGTTCTCTAGGATTCCCGTACATGTTATATCTGTAGTAATATTCCCTTCAACCTGGAGAGTTGGGACCCATGGAATGAGTGCCATGCATTATTGCTTTAAAGGGTCTGCATTTGCTCACCCAATCTCACCAATCCTCTCAGTCCCAAGTGTCCAGCCTTATGCCACATCCAGCTGTCATTGTAGATAGGGTCATTTCAGGTTTCATCAGAGACCCTGAAGGAATTGTAAAGAATTTCCCAGTTTTTTGTTTTGTTTTTGAAATTCCTTTTTATAGTGGGTTTGAGCTGATTCTCGCTGCCATGTTTATGCCAGTCTAGACACACTTGATTCCCTTACGGAGACATATCAATACATAGGTTTTAAGATTCTTACTAGTCAGATATATTCCTCTGCGGGAAATATGGGGTTTTGAGTCCCTTTCACTGAGGAAGGTGTAGGTCTTGTCTATTCCATAGTTGGTTTTTGGAACGGTACCTGTGCTTATATCAAACTCTGGTTTTATGCATCACCCCACCTCTCCTTCCCCCTTAAGCAGGCATAAGAGTGTTTTCTAAATGTGAGACACTCTTCTCTTTCCTAACTCAGTTCAAGTGTAGCCATGTTTACAGGATCTTCATAAGTGATAACTTATGATAAGTTTCTTTTTCTCTGTGACTTATTTCACTTAGAATCATCGTACCTGAATCCACCCATTTTGCTGCTAATGGTCTTATGACATTGATTTCATGGCTGAGTGATATTCCATCGTACGTAATTACCACAATTTTTTGAACCAATTTTATATTTACTGGGATATTTAAGGTGTAACCAAGTTGAGGTCCTTGTAAGCAGTGCAGCCCTAAATTTTGGGGTGGCTCTGCCTTATTTATTTTCAGTTTTCCCAAGGTATATTCCCTAGACTGGAAGTGCCCTTGGCTCTGTAGCTCTGTACTTTACTTGTTTTAGGGAACACAATGCACTCCTCCAGAGAGGCAGTTGGCAATTTACATCCCGCCCATCAGCATAACAAGGCTCCTTGTTCTCCAGGGCCTGTCTTGCCTTTCTGGTTTTTACACATTTTGTGGATGTCCCTTTTGACCGGTGGGAAGTGATACTTCTTTGTAGTGCAGATTTGCATTGCCCGTTTGCTTGCTTGGCCAAAAAGGGCGTATGCGTTTTCTCCTGAATATATTCAGGAGAAAACGCATACGCCCTTTTTGGCCAAGTGCATCATTGTCGAAGTTGTGCCCCTCTTCCTGTGCTTTAAAGGCGATTCCAACTTTCCTCTGGAAATCTGTTTCCTGCTATTCTGCCTCGCTTTCAAGTCTGCCTCGTTGCCTTCCCTCAACAGATTTTTGGACGATAGTTGTCCTTTATTACTCGGCCTGTTTGTGAATTGCTGTGCCCCTGAACTCCATTTTTCAACTCGTTTTTGGTGAGCTGACCGCAAGTCCAAAATTTTGGTTCCGGATCTATACTGATTCCCGGTGGGTGGCTGAGACTTTGGTTAATTCTTCTTCCTGCCGGGAAATTACAGTGATATGTGCCCGTCCAAATGCCTAACAGCTACTCACTCATTGGTTCTCCCTCTTCCCTTTCATCCTCTGCCAAATTGGCAACCTGTGCGAACCAGGAGGTTAAAGGGGCTGTCTCTCCAAGTTGGGAGGTTGATAATAAAGCAGATGGAAAGTCAAACCGGAGCACCAGGAGAGGGACTATTCGTTGAGTTTTAGAAACCTTTCGTATTCACAGTGTGTCCGTTCTCTAGGATTCCCGTACATGTTATATCTGTAGTAATATTCCCTTCAACCTGGAGAGTTGGGACCCATGGAATGTGTGCCATGCATTATTGCTTTAAAGGGTCTGCATTTGCTCACCCAATCTCACCAATCCTCTCAGTCCCAAGTGTCCAGCCTTATGCCACATCCAGCTGTCATTGTAGATAGGGTCATTTCAGGTTTCATCAGAGACCCTGAAGGAATTGTAAAGAATTTCCCAGTTTTTTTGTTTTATTTTTGAAATTCCTTTTTATAGTGGGTTTGAGCTGATTCTCGCTGACATGTTTATCCCAGTCTAGACACACTTGATTCCCTTACGGAGACATATCAATACATAGGTTTTAAGATTCTTACTAGTCAGATATATTCCTCTGCGGGAAATATGGGGTTTTGAGTCCCTTTCACTGAGGAAGGTGTAGGTCTTGTCTATTCCATAGTTGGTTTTTGGAACGGTACCTGTGCTTATATCAAACTCTGGTTTTATGCATCACCCCACCTCTCCTTCCCCCTTAAGCAGGCATAAGAGTGTTTTCTAAATGTGAGACACTGTTCTCTTTCCTAACTCAGTTCAAGTGTAGCCATGTTTACAGGATCTTCATAAGTGATATCTTATGATAAGTTTATTTTTCTATGTGACTTATTTCACTTAGAATCATCGTACCTGAATCCACCCATTTTGCTGCTACTGGTCTTATGACATTGATTTCATGGCTGAGGGATATTCCATCGTACGTAAGTAACACAATTTTTTGAACCATGTTTATATTTTCTGGGATACTTAAGGTGTATCCAAGTTGAGGTCCTTGTATGCAGTGCAGCCCTAAAGTTTGGGGTGGCTCTGTCTTATTGATTTTCAGTTTTCCCAAGGTATATTCCCTAGACCGGTAGTGCCCTTGGCTCTGTAGCTCTGTTCTTTACTTGTTTTAGGGAACATAATGCACTCCTCCAGAGAGGCAGTTGGCAATTTACATCCCGCCCATCAGCATAACAAGGCTCCCTGTTCTCCAGTGCCTGTCTTGCCTTTCTTGTTCTTACACATTTTGTGGATGTCCCTTTTGACCGGTGGGAAGTGATACTTCTTTGAAGTGCAGATTTGCATTGCCCGCTTGCTTGCTTGGCCAAAAAGGGCGTATGCGTTTTCTCCTGAATATATTCAGGAGATAACGCATACGCCCTTTTTGGCCAAGTGCATCATTGTCGAAGTTGTGCCCCTCTTCCTGTGCTTTAAAGGCGATTCCAACGTACCTCTGGAAATCTGTTTCCTGCTATTCTGCCTCGCTTTCAAGTCCGCCTCGTTGCCTTCCCTCAACAGATTTTTGGACGATAGTTGTCCTTTATTACTCGGCCAGTTTGTGAATTGCTGTGTCCCTGAGCTCCATTTTTCAACTCGTTTTTGGTGAGCTGACCGCAAGTCCAAAATTTTGGTTCAGGATCTATACTGATTCCCAGTGGGTGGCTGAGACTTTGGTTAATTCTTCTTCCTGCCGGGAAATTACAGTGATATGTGCCCGTCCAAATGCCTAACAGCTACTCTCTCATTGGTTCTCCCTCTTCCCTTTCATCCTCTGCCAAATTGGCAACCTGTGCGAACCAGGAGGTTAAAGGGGCTGTCTCTCCAAGTTGGGAGGTTGATAATAAAGCAGATGGAAAGTCAAACCGGAGCACCAGGAGAGGGACTATTCGTTGAGTTTTAGAAACCTTTCGTATTCACAGTGTGTCCGTTCTCTAGGATTCCCGTACATGTTATATCTGTAGTAATATTCCCTTCAACCTGGAGAGTTGGGACCCATGGAATGTGTGCCATGCATTATTGCTTTAAAGGGTCTGCATTTGCTCACCCAATCTCACCAATCCTCTCAGTCCCAAGTGTCCAGCCTTATGCCACATTCAGCTGTCATTGTAGATAGGGTCATTTCAGGTTTCATCAGAGACCCTGAAGGAATTGTAAAGAATTTCCCAGTTTTTTTGTTTTATTTTTGAAATTCCTTTTTATAGTGGGTTTGAGCTGATTCTCGCTGCCATATTTATCCCAGTCTAGACACACTTGATTCCCTTACGGAGACATATCAATACATAGGTTTTAAGATTCTTACTAGTCAGATATATTCCTCTGTGGGAAATATGGGTCCCTTTCACTGAGGAAGGTGTAGGTCTTGTCTATTCCATAGTTGGTTTTTGGAACGGTACCTGTGCTTATATCAAACTCTGGTTTTATGCATCACCCCACCTCTCCTTCCCCCTTAAGCAGGCATAAGAGTGTTTTCTAAATGTGAGACACTGTTCTCTTTCTTAACTCAGTTCAAGTGTAGCCATGTTTACAGGATCTTCATAAGTGATATCTTATGATAAGTTTCTTTTTCTCTGTGACTTATTTCACTTAGAATCATCATACCTGAATCCACCCATTTTGCTGCTACTGGTCTTATGACAATGATTTCCTGGCTGAGGGATATTCCATCGTACGTAAGTACCACAATTTTTTGAACCATTTTTATATTTCCTGGGATATTTAAGGTGTACCCAAGTTGAGGTCCTTGTAAGCAGTGCAGCCCTAAATTTTGGGGTGGCTCTGTCTTATTGATTTTCAGTTTTTCCCAGGTATATTCCCTAGACTGGAAGTGCCCTTGGCTCTGTAGCTCTGTTGTTTACTTGTTTTAGGGAACACAATGCACTCCTCCAGAGAGGCAGTTGGCAATTTACATCCCGTCCATCAGCATAACAAGGCTCCCTGTTCTCCAGGGCCAGTCTTGCCTTTCTGGTTTTTACACATTTTGTGGATGTCCCTTTTGACCGGTTGGAAGTGATACTTCTTTGAAGTGGAGATTTGCATTGCCCGCTTGCTTGCTTGGCCAAAAAGGGCGTATGCGTTTTCTCCTGAATATATTCAGGAGAAAACGCATACGCCCTTTTTGGCCAAGTGCATCATTGTCGAAGTTGTGCCCCTCTTCCTGTGCTTTAAAGGCGATTCCAACGTACGTCTTGAAATCTGTTTCCTGCTATTCTGCCTCGCTTTCAAGTCCGCCTCGTTGCCTTCCCTCAACAGATTTTTGGACGATAGTTGTCCTTTATTGCTCGGCCAGTTTGTGAATTGCTGTACCCCTGAGCTCCATTTTTCAACTCGTTTTTGGTGAGCTGACCGCAAGTCCAAAATTTTGGTTCAGGACCTATACTGGTTCCCGGTGGGTGTCTGAGACTTTGGTTAATTCTTCTTCCTGCCGGGAAATTACAGTGATATGTGCCCGTCCAAATGCCTAACAGCTACTCTCTCATTGGTTCTCCCTCTTCCCTTTCATCCTCTGCCATATTGGCAACCTGTGCGAACCAGCAGGTTAAAGGGGCTGTCTCTCCAAGTTGGGAGGTTGATAATAAAGCAGATGGAAAGTCAAACCGGAGCACCAGGAGAGGGACTATTCGTTGAGTTTTAGAAACCTTTCGTATTCACAGTGTGTCCGTTCTCTAGGATTCCCGTACATGTTATATCTGTAGTAATATTCCCTTCAACCTGGAGAGTTGGGACCGATGGAATGTGTGCCATGCATTATTGCTTTAAAGGGTCTGCATTTGCTCACCCAATCTCACCAATCCTCTCAGTCCCAAGTGTCCAGCCTTATGCCACATCCAGCTGTCATTGTAGATAGGGTCATTTCAGGTTTCATCAGAGACCCTGAAGGAATTGTAAAGAATTTCCCAGTTTTTTTGTTTTATTTTTGAAATTCCTTTTTATAGTGGGTTTGAGCTGCTTCTCGCTGCCATATTTATCCCAGTCTAGACACACTTGATTCCCTTACGGAGACATATCAATACATAGGTTTTAAGATTCTTACTAGTCAGATATATTCCTCTGCGGGAAATATGGGGTTTTGTGTCCCTTTCACTGAGGAAGGTGTAGGTCTTGTCTATTCCATAGTTGGTTTTTGGAACGGTACCTGTGCTTATATCAAACTCTGGTTTTATGCATCACCCCACCTCTCCTTCCCCTTAAGCAGGCATAAGAGTGTTTTCTAAATGTGAGACACTGTTCTCTTTCCTAACTCAGTTCAAGTGTAGCCATGTTTACAGGATCTTCATAAGTGATATCTTATGATAAGTTTCTTTTTCTCTGTGACTTATTTCACTTAGAATCACCGTACCTGAATCCACCCATTTTACTGCTACTGCTCTTAAGACATTGATTTCATGGCTGAGGGATATTCCATCGTACGTAAGTACCACAATTTTTTGAACCATTTTTATATTTCCTGGGATATTTAAGGTGTACCCAAGTTGAGGTCCTTATAAGCAGTGCAGCCCTAAATTTTGGAGTGGCTCTGTCTTATTGATTTTCAGTTTTCCCAAGGTATATTCCCTAGACTGGAATTGCCCTTGCCTCTGTAGCTCTGTTCTTTACTTGTTTTAGGGAACACAATGTACTCCTCCAGAGAGGCAGTTGGCAATTTACATCCCGCCCATCAGCATAACAAGGCTCCCTGTTCTCCAGGGCCTGTCTTGCCTTTCTGGTTTTTACACATTTTGTGGATGTCCCTTTTGATCGGTGGTAAGTGATACTTCTTTGTAATGCAGATTTGCATTGCCCGATTGCTTGCTTGGCCAAAAAGGGCGTATGCGTTTTCTCCTGAATATATTCAGGAGAAAACGCATACGCCCTTTTTGGCCACGTGCATCATTGCCGAAGTTGTGCCCCTCATCCGGTGCTTTAAAGGTGATTCCAACGTACCTCTTGAAATCTGTTTCCTGCTATTCTGCTTCCCATTCAAGTCCGCCTCGTTGCCTTCCCTCAACAGATTTTTGGACGATAGTTGTCCTTTATTACTCGGCCAGTTTGTGAATTGCTGTGCCCCTGAGCTCCATTTTTCAACTCGTTTTTGGTGAGCTGACCGCAGGTCCAAAATTTTGGTTCAGGATCTATGCTGGTTCCCGGTGGGGGGCTGAGAATTTGGTTAATTCTTCTTCCTGCCGGGAAATTAGAGTGATATGTGCCCGTCCAAATGCCTAACAGCTACTCTCTCATTGGTTCTCCCTCTTCCCTTTCATCCTCTGCCAAATTGGCAACCTGTGCGAACCAGGAGGTTAAAGGCGCTGTCTGTCCAAGTTGGGAGGTTGATAGTAAAGCAGGTGGAAAGTCAAACCGGAGCACCAGGAGAGGGACTATTCGTTGAGTTTTAGAAACCTTTCGTATTCACAGTGTGTCCGTTCTCTAGGTTTCCCGTACATGTTATTAATGTAGTAATATTTCCTTCAACCTGGAGAGTTGGGACCCATGGAATGGGTGCCATGCATTAATGCTTTAAAGGTTCTGCATTTGTTCACCCAATCTCACAAATCCTCTCAGTCCAAGTGTCCCGCCTTATGCCACATCCAGCTGTCGTTGTAGATAGGGTCAGTCCAGGTTTCATCAGAGACTCTGAAGGAATTGTAAAGAATTTCCCAGGTTTTTGTTTTGTTTTTGAAATTCCTTTTTATAGTGGGTTTGAGCTGATTCTCGCTGCCATGTTTATGCCAGTCTAGACACACTTGGTTCCCTTACGGAGACATATCAATACATAGGTTTTAAGATTCTTACTAGTCAGATATATTCCTCTGCGGGAAATATGGGGTTTTGAGTCCCTTTCACTGAGGAAGGTGTAGGTCTTGCCTATTCCATAGTTGGTTTTTGGAACGGTACCTCTGCTTATATCAAACTCTGGTTTTATGCATCACCCCACCTCTCCTTCCCCCTTAAGCAGGCATAAGAGTGTTTTCTAAATGTGAGACACTGTTCTCTTTCCTAACTCAGTTCAAGTGTAGACATGTTTACAGGATCTTCATAAGTGATATCTTATGATAAGTTTCTTTTTCTCTGTGACTTATTTCACTTAGAATCATCGTACCTGAATCCACCCATTTTGCTGCTACTGGTCTTATGACATTGATTTCACGGCTGAGGGATATTCCATCGTACGTAAGAACCACAATTTTTTGAACCATTTTTATATTTCCTGGGATATTTAAGGTGTACCCAAGTTGAGGTCCTTGTAAGCAGTGCAGCCCTAAATTTTGGGGTGGGTCTGTCTTATTGATTTTCAGTTTTCCCAAGGTATATTCCCTAGACTGGAAGTGCCCTTGGCTCCGTAGCTCTGTTCTTTTCCTTGTTTTAGGGAACACAATGCACTCCTCCAGAGAGGCAGTTGGCAATTTACATCCCACCAATCAGCATAACAAGGCTCCCTGTTCTCCAGGGCCTGTCTTGCCTTTCTGGTTTTTACACATTTTGTGGATGTCCCTTTTGACCGGTGGGAAGTGATACTTCTTTGTAGTGCAGATTTGCATTGCCCGCTTGCTTGCTTGGCCAAAAAGGGCGTATGCGTTTTCTCCTGAATATATTCAGGAGAAAACGCATACGCCCTTTTTGGCCAAGTGCATCATTGTCGAAGTTGTGCCCCTCTTCCTGTGCTTTAAAGGCGATTCCAACGTACCTCTTGAAATCTGTTTCCTGCTATTCTGCCTCGCTTTCAAGTCCGCCTCGTTGCCTTCCCTCAACAGATTTTTGGACGATAGTTGTCCTTTATTACTCGGCCAGTTTGTGAATTGCTGTGCCCCTGAGCTCCATTTTTCAACTCGTTTTTGGTGAGCTGACCGCAAGTCCAAAATTTTGGTTCAGGATCTATACTGATTCCCGGTGGGTGGCTGAGACTTTGGTTAATTCTTCTTCCTGCCGGGAAATTACAGTGATATGTGCCCGTCCAAATGCCTAACAGCTACTCTCTCATTGGTTCTCCCTCTTCCCTTTCATCCTCTGCCAAATTGGCAACCTGTGCGAACCAGGAGGTTAAAGGGGCTGTCTCTCCAAGTTGGGAGGTTGATAATAAAGCAGATGGAAAGTCAAACCAGAGCACCAGGAGAGGGACTATTCGTTGAGTTTTAGAAACCTTTCATATTCACAGTGTGTCCGTTCTCTAGGATTCCCGTACATGTTATATCTGTAGTAATATTCCCTTCAACCTGGAGAGTTGGGACCCATGGAATGTGTGCCATGCATTATTGCTTTAAAGGGTCTGCATTTGCTCACCCAATCTCACCAATCCTCTCAGTCCCAAGTGTCCAGCCTTATGCCATATCCAGCTGTCATTGTAGATAGGGTCATTTCAGGTTTCATCAGAGACCCTGAAGGAATTGTAAAGAATTTCCCAGTTTTTTTGTTTTATTTTTGAAATTCCTTTTTATAGTGGGTTTGAGCTGATTTTCGCTGCCATATTTATCCCAGTCTAGACACACTTGATTCCCTTACGGAGACATATCAATACATAGGTTTTAAGATTCTTACTAGTCAGATATATTCCTCTGCGGGAAATATGGGGTTTTGAGTCCCTTTCACTGAGGAAGGTGTAGGTCTTGTCTATTCCATAGTTGGTTTTTGGAACGGTACCTGTGCTTATATCAAACTCTGGTTTTATGCATCACCCCACCTCTACTTCCCCCTTAAGCAGGCATAACAGTGTTTTCTAAATGTGAGACACTGTTCTCTTTCCTAACTCAGTTCAAGTGTAGCCATGTTTACAGGATCTTCATAAGTGATATCTTATGATAAGTTTCTTTTTCTCTGTGACTTATTTCACTTAGAATCATCATACCTGAATCCACCCATTTTGCTGCTACTGGTCTTATGACAATGATTTCCTGGCTGAGGGATATTCCATCGTACGTAAGTACCACAATTTTTTGAACCATTTTTATATTTCCTGGGATATTTAAGGTGTACCCAAGTTGAGGTCCTTGTAAGCAGTGCAGCCCTAAATTTTGGGGTGGCTCTGTCTTATTGATTTTCAGTTTTTCCCAGGTATATTCCCTAGACTGGAAGTGCCCTTGGCTCTGTAGCTCTGTTGTTTACTTGTTTTAGGGAACACAATGCACTCCTCCAGAGAGGCAGTTGGCAATTTACATCCCGTCCATCAGCATAACAAGGCTCCCTGTTCTCCAGGGCCAGTCTTGCCTTTCTGGTTTTTACACATTTTGTGGATGTCCCTTTTGACCGGTTGGAAGTGATACTTCTTTGAAGTGGAGATTTGCATTGCCCGCTTGCTTGCTTGGCCAAAAAGGGCGTATGCGTTTTCTCCTGAATATATTCAGGAGAAAACGCATACGCCCTTTTTGGCCAAGTGCATCATTGTCGAAGTTGTGCCCCTCTTCCTGTGCTTTAAAGGCGATTCCAACGTACGTCTTGAAATCTGTTTCCTGCTATTCTGCCTCGCTTTCAAGTCCGCCTCGTTGCCTTCCCTCAACAGATTTTTGGACGATAGTTGTCCTTTATTGCTCGGCCAGTTTGTGAATTGCTGTACCCCTGAGCTCCATTTTTCAACTCGTTTTTGGTGAGCTGACCGCAAGTCCAAAATTTTGGTTCAGGACCTATACTGGTTCCCGGTGGGTGTCTGAGACTTTGGTTAATTCTTCTTCCTGCCGGGAAATTACAGTGATATGTGCCCGTCCAAATGCCTAACAGCTACTCTCTCATTGGTTCTCCCTCTTCCCTTTCATCCTCTGCCATATTGGCAACCTGTGCGAACCAGCAGGTTAAAGGGGCTGTCTCTCCAAGTTGGGAGGTTGATAATAAAGCAGATGGAAAGTCAAACCGGAGCACCAGGAGAGGGACTATTCGTTGAGTTTTAGAAACCTTTCGTATTCACAGTGTGTCCGTTCTCTAGGATTCCCGTACATGTTATATCTGTAGTAATATTCCCTTCAACCTGGAGAGTTGGGACCGATGGAATGTGTGCCATGCATTATTGCTTTAAAGGGTCTGCATTTGCTCACCCAATCTCACCAATCCTCTCAGTCCCAAGTGTCCAGCCTTATGCCACATCCAGCTGTCATTGTAGATAGGGTCATTTCAGGTTTCATCAGAGACCCTGAAGGAATTGTAAAGAATTTCCCAGTTTTTTTGTTTTATTTTTGAAATTCCTTTTTATAGTGGGTTTGAGCTGCTTCTCGCTGCCATATTTATCCCAGTCTAGACACACTTGATTCCCTTACGGAGACATATCAATACATAGGTTTTAAGATTCTTACTAGTCAGATATATTCCTCTGCGGGAAATATGGGGTTTTGTGTCCCTTTCACTGAGGAAGGTGTAGGTCTTGTCTATTCCATAGTTGGTTTTTGGAACGGTACCTGTGCTTATATCAAACTCTGGTTTTATGCATCACCCCACCTCTCCTTCCCCTTAAGCAGGCATAAGAGTGTTTTCTAAATGTGAGACACTGTTCTCTTTCCTAACTCAGTTCAAGTGTAGCCATGTTTACAGGATCTTCATAAGTGATATCTTATGATAAGTTTCTTTTTCTCTGTGACTTATTTCACTTAGAATCACCGTACCTGAATCCACCCATTTTACTGCTACTGCTCTTAAGACATTGATTTCATGGCTGAGGGATATTCCATCGTACGTAAGTACCACAATTTTTTGAACCATTTTTATATTTCCTGGGATATTTAAGGTGTACCCAAGTTGAGGTCCTTATAAGCAGTGCAGCCCTAAATTTTGGAGTGGCTCTGTCTTATTGATTTTCAGTTTTCCCAAGGTATATTCCCTAGACTGGAATTGCCCTTGCCTCTGTAGCTCTGTTCTTTACTTGTTTTAGGGAACACAATGTACTCCTCCAGAGAGGCAGTTGGCAATTTACATCCCGCCCATCAGCATAACAAGGCTCCCTGTTCTCCAGGGCCTGTCTTGCCTTTCTGGTTTTTACACATTTTGTGGATGTCCCTTTTGATCGGTGGTAAGTGATACTTCTTTGTAATGCAGATTTGCATTGCCCGATTGCTTGCTTGGCCAAAAAGGGCGTATGCGTTTTCTCCTGAATATATTCAGGAGAAAACGCATACGCCCTTTTTGGCCACGTGCATCATTGCCGAAGTTGTGCCCCTCATCCGGTGCTTTAAAGGTGATTCCAACGTACCTCTTGAAATCTGTTTCCTGCTATTCTGCTTCCCATTCAAGTCCGCCTCGTTGCCTTCCCTCAACAGATTTTTGGACGATAGTTGTCCTTTATTACTCGGCCAGTTTGTGAATTGCTGTGCCCCTGAGCTCCATTTTTCAACTCGTTTTTGGTGAGCTGACCGCAGGTCCAAAATTTTGGTTCAGGATCTATGCTGGTTCCCGGTGGGGGGCTGAGAATTTGGTTAATTCTTCTTCCTGCCGGGAAATTAGAGTGATATGTGCCCGTCCAAATGCCTAACAGCTACTCTCTCATTGGTTCTCCCTCTTCCCTTTCATCCTCTGCCAAATTGGCAACCTGTGCGAACCAGGAGGTTAAAGGCGCTGTCTGTCCAAGTTGGGAGGTTGATAGTAAAGCAGGTGGAAAGTCAAACCGGAGCACCAGGAGAGGGACTATTCGTTGAGTTTTAGAAACCTTTCGTATTCACAGTGTGTCCGTTCTCTAGGTTTCCCGTACATGTTATTAATGTAGTAATATTTCCTTCAACCTGGAGAGTTGGGACCCATGGAATGGGTGCCATGCATTAATGCTTTAAAGGTTCTGCATTTGTTCACCCAATCTCACAAATCCTCTCAGTCCAAGTGTCCCGCCTTATGCCACATCCAGCTGTCGTTGTAGATAGGGTCAGTCCAGGTTTCATCAGAGACTCTGAAGGAATTGTAAAGAATTTCCCAGGTTTTTGTTTTGTTTTTGAAATTCCTTTTTATAGTGGGTTTGAGCTGATTCTCGCTGCCATGTTTATGCCAGTCTAGACACACTTGGTTCCCTTACGGAGACATATCAATACATAGGTTTTAAGATTCTTACTAGTCAGATATATTCCTCTGCGGGAAATATGGGGTTTTGAGTCCCTTTCACTGAGGAAGGTGTAGGTCTTGCCTATTCCATAGTTGGTTTTTGGAACGGTACCTCTGCTTATATCAAACTCTGGTTTTATGCATCACCCCACCTCTCCTTCCCCCTTAAGCAGGCATAAGAGTGTTTTCTAAATGTGAGACACTGTTCTCTTTCCTAACTCAGTTCAAGTGTAGACATGTTTACAGGATCTTCATAAGTGATATCTTATGATAAGTTTCTTTTTCTCTGTGACTTATTTCACTTAGAATCATCGTACCTGAATCCACCCATTTTGCTGCTACTGGTCTTATGACATTGATTTCACGGCTGAGGGATATTCCATCGTACGTAAGAACCACAATTTTTTGAACCATTTTTATATTTCCTGGGATATTTAAGGTGTACCCAAGTTGAGGTCCTTGTAAGCAGTGCAGCCCTAAATTTTGGGGTGGGTCTGTCTTATTGATTTTCAGTTTTCCCAAGGTATATTCCCTAGACTGGAAGTGCCCTTGGCTCCGTAGCTCTGTTCTTTTCCTTGTTTTAGGGAACACAATGCACTCCTCCAGAGAGGCAGTTGGCAATTTACATCCCACCAATCAGCATAACAAGGCTCCCTGTTCTCCAGGGCCTGTCTTGCCTTTCTGGTTTTTACACATTTTGTGGATGTCCCTTTTGACCGGTGGGAAGTGATACTTCTTTGTAGTGCAGATTTGCATTGCCCGCTTGCTTGCTTGGCCAAAAAGGGCGTATGCGTTTTCTCCTGAATATATTCAGGAGAAAACGCATACGCCCTTTTTGGCCAAGTGCATCATTGTCGAAGTTGTGCCCCTCTTCCTGTGCTTTAAAGGCGATTCCAACGTACCTCTTGAAATCTGTTTCCTGCTATTCTGCCTCGCTTTCAAGTCCGCCTCGTTGCCTTCCCTCAACAGATTTTTGGACGATAGTTGTCCTTTATTACTCGGCCAGTTTGTGAATTGCTGTGCCCCTGAGCTCCATTTTTCAACTCGTTTTTGGTGAGCTGACCGCAAGTCCAAAATTTTGGTTCAGGATCTATACTGATTCCCGGTGGGTGGCTGAGACTTTGGTTAATTCTTCTTCCTGCCGGGAAATTACAGTGATATGTGCCCGTCCAAATGCCTAACAGCTACTCTCTCATTGGTTCTCCCTCTTCCCTTTCATCCTCTGCCAAATTGGCAACCTGTGCGAACCAGGAGGTTAAAGGGGCTGTCTCTCCAAGTTGGGAGGTTGATAATAAAGCAGATGGAAAGTCAAACCAGAGCACCAGGAGAGGGACTATTCGTTGAGTTTTAGAAACCTTTCATATTCACAGTGTGTCCGTTCTCTAGGATTCCCGTACATGTTATATCTGTAGTAATATTCCCTTCAACCTGGAGAGTTGGGACCCATGGAATGTGTGCCATGCATTATTGCTTTAAAGGGTCTGCATTTGCTCACCCAATCTCACCAATCCTCTCAGTCCCAAGTGTCCAGCCTTATGCCATATCCAGCTGTCATTGTAGATAGGGTCATTTCAGGTTTCATCAGAGACCCTGAAGGAATTGTAAAGAATTTCCCAGTTTTTTTGTTTTATTTTTGAAATTCCTTTTTATAGTGGGTTTGAGCTGATTTTCGCTGCCATATTTATCCCAGTCTAGACACACTTGATTCCCTTACGGAGACATATCAATACATAGGTTTTAAGATTCTTACTAGTCAGATATATTCCTCTGCGGGAAATATGGGGTTTTGAGTCCCTTTCACTGAGGAAGGTGTAGGTCTTGTCTATTCCATAGTTGGTTTTTGGAACGGTACCTGTGCTTATATCAAACTCTGGTTTTATGCATCACCCCACCTCTACTTCCCCCTTAAGCAGGCATAACAGTGTTTTCTAAATGTGAGACACTGTTCTCTTTCCTAACTCAGTTCAAGTGTAGCCATGTTTACAGGATCTTCATAAGTGATATCTTATGATAAGTTTCTTTTTCTCTGTGACTTATTTCACTTAGAATCATCGTACCTGAATCCACCCATTTTGCTGCTACTGGTCTTATGACATTGATTTCATGGCTGAGGGATATTCCATCGTACGTAAGTACCACAATTTTTGGAACCATTTTTATATTTCCTGGGATATTTAAGGTGTACCCAAGTTGAGGTCCTTGTAAGCAGTGCAGCCCTAAATTTTGGGGTGGCTGTGTCTTTTTGATTTTCAGTTTTCCCAAGGTATATTTCCTAGACTGGAAGTGCCCTTGGCTCTGTAGCTCTGTTGTTTACTTGTTTTAGGGAACACAATGCACTCCTCCAGAGAGGCAGTTGGCAATTTACATCCCGCCCTTCAGCATAACAAGGCACCCTGTTCTCCAGGGCCTGTCTTGCCTTTCTGGTTTTTACACATTTTGTGGATATCCCTTTTGACTGGTGGGAAGTGATACTTCTTTGTAGTGCAGATTTGCATTGCCCGCTTGCTTGCTTGGCCAAAAAGGGCGTATGCGTTTTCTCCTGAATATATTCAGGAGAAAACGCATACGCCCTTTTTGGCCAAGTGGATCATTGTCGAAGTTGTGCCCCTCTTCCTGTGCTTTAAAGGCGATTCCAACGTACCTCTTGAAATCTGTTTCCTGCTATTCTGCCACGCTTTCAAGTCCGCCTCATTGCTTTCCCTCAACAGATTTTTGGACGATAGTTGTCCTTTATTACTGGGCCAGTTTGTGAATAGCTGTGCCCCTGAGCTCCATTTTTCAACTCGTTTTTGGTGAGCTGACCGCAAGTCCAAAATTTTGGTTCAGGATCTATACTGATTCCCGGTGGGTGGCTGAGACTTTGGTTAATTCTTCTTCCTGCCTGTAAATTACAGTGTTATATGCCCGTCCAAATATCTAACAGCTACTCTCTCATTGGTTCTCCCTCTTCCCTTTCATCCTCTGCCAAATTGGCAACCTGTGCGAACCAGGAGGTTAAAGGGGCTGTCTCTCCATGTTGGGAGGTTGATAATAAAGCAGATGGAAAGTCAAACCGGAGCACCAGGAGAGGGACTATTCGTTGAGTTTTAGAAACCTTTCGTATTCACAGTGTGTCCGTTCTCTAGGATTCCTGTACATGTTATATCTGTAGTAATATTCCCTTCAACCTGGAGAGTTGGGACCCATGGAATGTGTGCCATGCATTATTGCTTTAAAGGGTCTGCATTTGCTCACCCAATCTCACCAATCCTCTCAGTCCCAAGTGTCCAGCCTTATGCCACATCCAGCTGTCATTGTAGATAGGGTCATTTCAGGTTTCATCAGAGACCCTGAAGGAATTGTAAAGAATTTCCCAGTTTTTTTTGTTTTGTTTTTGAAATTCCTTTTTATAGTGGGTTTGAGCTGATTCTCGCTGCCATATTTATGCCAGTCTAGACACACTTGATTCCCTTACGGAGACATATCAATACATAGGTTTTAAGATTCTTACTAGTCAGATATATTCCTCTGCGGGAAATATGGGGTTTTGAGTCCCTTTCACTGAGGAAGGTGTAGGTCTTGTCTATTCCATACTTGGTTTTTGGAACGGTACCTGTGCTTATATCAAACTCTGGTTTTATGCATCACCCCACCTCTCCTTCCCCCTTAAGCAGGCATAAGAGTGTTTTCTAAATGTGAGACACTGTTCTCTTTCCTAACTCAGTTCAAGTGTAGCCATGTTTACAGGATCTTCATAAGTGATAACTTATGATAAGTTTCTTTTTCTCTGAGACTTATTTCACTTAGAATCATCGTACCTGAATCCACCCATTTTGCTGATACTGGTCTTATGACATTGATTTCATGGCTGAGGGATATTCCATCGTACGTAAGTACCACAATTTTTTGAACCAATTTTATATTTCCTGGGATATTTAATGTGTACCCAAGTTGAGGTCCTTGTAAGCAGTGCAGCCCTAAATTTTGGGGTGGCTGTGTCTTATTGATTTTCAGTTTTCCCAAGGTATATTCCCTAGACTGGAAGTGCCCTTGGCTCTGTAGCTCTGTTGTTTACTTGTTTAAGGGAACACAATGCACTCCTCCAGAGAGGCAGCTGGCAATTTACATCCCGCCCATCAGCATAACAAGGCTGCCTGTTCTCCAGGGCCTGTCTTGCCTTTCTGGTTTTTACACATTTTGTGGATGTCCCTTTTGACCGGTGGGAAGTGATACATCTTTGTAGTGCATTTGCATTCCATGCTTGCTTGCTTAGCCAAAAAGTGTGTATGCGTTTTCTCCTGAATATATTCAGGAGAAAAACATACACCCATTTTGGCCAAGTGCATCATTGTCGAAGTTGTGTCCCTCTTCCTGTGCTTTAAAGGCGATTCCAACGTACCTCTTGAAATCTGTTTCCTGCTATTCTGCGTCGCTTTCAAGTCTGCCTCGTTGCCTTCTCTTAACAGATTTTTTGACGATAGTTGTCCTTTATCACCCTGCCAGTTTGTGAATTGCTGTGCACCTGATCTCCATTTTTCAACTCGTTATTTTGTGAGCTGAGCGCAAGTCCAAAATTTTGGTTCAGGATCTACACTGGTTCCCGGTGAGGGTCTGAGACTTTGGTTAATACTTCTTCATGCCGGGAAGTTAGAGTGATATGTGCGCGTCCAAATGCCTAACAACTACTCTCTCATTGGTTCTCCCTCTTCCCTTTCATCCTCTGCCAAATTGGCAACCTGTGCGAATCAGGAGGTTAAAGGGGCTGTCTCTCCAAGTTGGGAGGTTGATAGTAAAGCAGGTGGAAAGTCAAACCGGAGCACCAGGAGAGGGACTATTCGTTGAGTTTTTGAAACCTTTAGTATTCACAGTGGGTCCGTTCTCTAGGTTTCCTTTTTATGTTATAGCTGTAGTAATATTCCCTTCAACCTGGAGAGTTGGGACCCATGGAATGGGTGCCATGCATTATTGCTTTAAAGGGTCTGCATTTGCTCACCCAATCTCACCAATCCTCTCAGTCCCAAGTGTCCAGACTTATGCCACATCCAGCTGTCGTAGTAGATAGGGTCATTCCAGGTTTCATCAGAGAACCTGAAGGAATTGAAAAGATTTTCCCAGTTTTTTTGTTTTGTTTTTGAAATTCCTTTTTATAGTGGGTGTGAGCTGATTCTCGCTCCCCTGTTTATGCCCATCTAGACACACTTGATTCCCTTACGGAGACATATCAATACATAGGTTTTAAGATTCTTACTAATCAGATATATTCCTCTGCGGGAAATATGGGGTTTTGAGTCCCTTTCACTGAGAAAGGTGTAGGTCTTGTCTATTCCATAGTTGGTTTTTGGAACGGTACCTGTGCTTATATCAAACTCTGGTTTTATGCATCACCCCACCTCTCCTTCCCCCTTAAGCAGGCATAAGAGTGTTTTCTAAATGTGAGACACTGTTCTCTTTCCTAACTCAGTTCATGTGTAGCCATGTTTACAGGATCTTCATAAGTGATATCTTATGATAAGTTTCTTTTTCTGTGTGACTTATTTCACTTAGAATCATCGTACATGAATCCACCCATTTTGCTGCTACTGGTCTTATGACATTGATTTCATGGCTGAGGGATATTCCATCGTACGTAAGTACCACAATTTTTTGAACCATTTTTATATTTCCTGGGATATTTAAGGTGTACCCAAGTTGAGGTCCTTGTAAGCAGTGCAGCCCTAAATTTTGGGGTGGCTCTGTCTTATTGATTTTCAGTTTTCCCAAGGTATATTCCCTAGACTGGAAGTGCCCTTGGCTCTGTAGCTCTCTTCTTTACTTGTTTTAGGGAACACAATGTACTCCTCCAGAGAGGCAGTTGGCAATTTACATCAGGCCTATCAGCATAACAAGGCTCACTGTTCTCCAGGGCCTGTCTTGCCTTTCTGGTTTGTACACATTTTGTGGATGTCCCTTTTGACCGGTGGGAAGTGATACTTCTTTGTAGTGCAGATTTGCATTGCCCGCTTGCTTGCTTGGCCAAAAAGGGCGTATGCGTTTTCTCCTGAATATATTCAGGAGAAAACGCATACGCCCTTTTTGGCCAAGTGCATCATTGTCGAAGTTGTGCCCCTCTTCCTGTGCTTTAAAGGCGATTCCAACGTACCTCTTGAAATCTGTTTCCTGCTATTCTGCCTCGCTTTCAAGTGCGCCTCGTTGCCTTCCCTCAACAGATTTTTGGATGATAGTTGTCCTTTATTATTCGTCCAGTTTGTGAATTGCTGTGACTCAGAGCACCATTTTTCAACTCGTTTTTGGTGAGCTGACCGCAAGTCCAAAATTTTGGTTCAGGACCTATGCTGGTTCCCGGAGGGGGACTGAGACTTTGGTTAATACTTCTTCCTGCCGGGAAATTAGAGTGATATGTGCCCGTCCAAATGCCTAACAGCTACTCTCTCATTGGTTCTCCCTCTTCCCTTTCATCCTCTGCCAAATTGTCAACCTGTGCGAACCAGGAGGTTAAAGGGGCTGTCTCTCCAAGTTGGGAGGTTGATAGTAAAGCAGATGGAAAGTCAAACTGGAGCACCAGGAGAGGGACTATTCGTTCAGGTTTAGAAACCTTTCGTATTCACAGTGTGTTCGTTCTGTACGTTTCCCGTACATGTTATAGCTGTAGTAATATTCCCTTCAACCTGGAGAGTTGGGACCCATGGAATGGGTGCCAGGCATTTGTGCTTTAAAGGGTCTGCATTTGCTCACCCAATCTCACCAATCATCTCAGTCCCAAGTGTCCCTCCTTATGCCACATCCAGCTGTCGTTGTAGATAGGGTCATTCCAGGTTTCATCAGAGACCCTGAAGGAACTGTAAAGAATTTCCCAGTTTTTTTGTTTTGTTTTTGAAATTCCTTTTTATACTGGGTTTGAGCTGATTCTCGCTGCCATGTTAATGCCAGTCTAGACACACTTGATTCCCTTACGGAGACATATCAATACATAGGTTTTAAGATTCTTACTACTCAGATATATTCCTCTGCGGGAAATATGGGGTTTTGAGTCCCTTTCACTGAGGAAGGTGTAGGTCTTGTCTATTCCATAGTTGATTTATGGAACGGTACCTGTGCTTATATCAAACTCTGGTTTTATGCATCTCCACACCTCTCCTTCCCCCTTAAGCAGGCATAAGAGTGTTTTCTAAATGTGAGACACTGTTCTCTTTCCTAACTCAGTTCAAGTGTAGCCATGTTTACAGGATCTTCATAAGTGATATCTTATGATAAGTTTCTTTTTCTGTGTGACTTATTTCACTTAGAATCATCGTACCTGAATCCACCCATTTTGCTGCTACTGGTCTTATGACATTGATTTCATGGCTGAGGGATATTCCATCGTACGTAAGTACCACAATTTTTTGAACCATTTTTATATTTCCTGGGATATTTAAGGTGTACCCAAGTTGAGGTCCTTGTAAGCAGTGCAGCCCTAAAGTTTGGGGTGGCTCTGTCTTATTGATTTTCAATTTTCCCAAGGTATATTCCCTAGACTTGAAGTGCCCTAGTCTCTGTAGCTCTGTTCTTTACTTGTTTTAGGGAACACAATGCACTCCTCCAGAGAGGCAGTTGGCAATTTACATCCCGCCCATCAGCATAACAAGGCTCCCTGTTCTCCAGGGCCTGTCTTGCCTTTCTGGTTTTTACACATTTTGTGGATGTCCCTTTTGACCGGTGGGAAGTGATACTTCTTTGTAGTGCAGATTTGCATTGCCCGCTTGCTTGCTTGGCCAAAAAGGGCGTATGCGTTTTCTCCTGAATATATTCAGGAGAAAACGCATACGCCCTTTTTGGCCAAGTGCATCATTGTCGAAGTTGTGCCCCTCTTCCTGTGCTTTAAAGGCGATTCCAACATACCTCTTGAAATCTGTTTCCTGCTATTCTGCCTCGCTTTCAAGTCCGCCTCGTTGCCTTCCCTCAACAGATTTTTGGACGATAGTTGTCCTTTATTACTCGGTCTGTTTGTGAATTGCTGTACCCCTGAGCTCCATTTTTCAACTTGTTTTTGGTGAGCTGACCGCAAGTCCAAAATTTTGGTTCAGGACCTATACTGATTCCGGTGGGTGGCTGAGACTTTGGTTAATTCTTCTTCCTGCCGGGAAATTACAGTGATATGTGCCCGTCCAAATGCCTAACAGCTACTCTCTCATTGGTTCTCCCTCTTCCCTTTCATCCTCTGCCAAATTGGCAACCTGTGCGAACCAGGAGGTTAAAGGGGCTGTCTCTCCAAGTTGGGAGGTTGATAGTAAAGCAGATGGAAAGTCAAACCGGAGCACCAGGAGAGGGACTATTCTTTGAATTTTAGAAACCTTTTGTATTCACAGTGTGTCCGTTCTCTAGGTTTCCCGTACATGTTATAACTGTAGTAATATTCCCTTCAACCTGGAGAGTTGGGACCCATGGAATGGGTGCCATGCATTATTGCTTTAAAGGGTCTGCATTTGCTCACCCAATCTCACCAATCCTCTCAGTCCCAACTGTCCAGCCTTATGCCACATCCAGCTGTCGTTGTAGATAGGGTCATTCCAGGTTTCATCAGAGAACCTGAAGGAATTGTAAAGAATTTCCCAGTTTTTTTGTTTTGTTTTTGAAATTCCTTTTTATAGTGGGTTTGAGCTGATTCTCGCTGCCATGTTTATGCCAGTCTAGACACACTTGATTCCCTTATGGAGACATATCAATACATAGGTTTTAAGATTCTTACTAGTCAGATATATTCCTCTGCGGGAAATATGGGGTTTTGAGTCCCTTTCACTGAGGAAGGTGTAGGTCTGGTCTATTCCATAGTTGGTTTTTGGAACGGTACCTGTGCTTATATCAAACTCTGGTTTTATGCATCACCCCACCTCTCCTTCCCCCTTAAGCAGGCATAAGAGTGTTTTCTAAATGTGAGACACTGTTCTCTTTCCTAACTCAGTTCAAGTGTAGCCATGTTTACAGGATCTTCATAAGTGATAACTTATGATAACTTTCTTTTTCTGTGTGACTTATTTCACTTAGAATCATCGTACCTGAATCCACCCATTTTGCTGCTACTGGTCTTATGACATTGATATCATGGCTGAGGGATATTCCATCGTACGTAAGTACCACAATTTTTTGAACCAATTTTATATTTCCTGGGATATTTAAGGTGTACCCAAGTTGAGGTCCTCGTAAGCAGTGCAGCCCTAAATTTTGGGGTGGCTCTGTCTTATTGATTTTCAGTTTTCCCAAGGTATATTCCCTAGACTGGAAGTGCCCTTGGCTCTGTAGCTCTCTTCTTTACTTGTTTTAGGGAACACAATGTACTCCTCCAGAGAGGCAGTTGGCAATTTACATCAGGCCTATCAGCATAACAAGGCTCACTGTTCTCCAGGGCCTGTCTTGCCTTTCTGGTTTTTACACATTTTGTGGATGTCCCTTTTGACCGGTGGGAAGTGATACTTCTTTGTAGTGCAGATTTGCATTGCCCGCTTGCTTGCTTGGCCAAAAAGGGCGTATGCGTTTTCTCCTGAACATATTCAGGAGAAAACGCATACGCCCTTTTTGGCCAAGTGCATCATTGTCGAAGTTGTGCCCCTCTTCCTGTGCTTTAAAGGCGATTCCAACGTACCTCTTGAAATCTGTTTCCTGCTATTCTGCCTCGCTTTCAAGTCCGCCTCGTTGCCTTCCCTCAACAGATTTTTGGACGATAGTTGTCCTTTATTATTCGTCCAGTTTGTGAATTGCTGTGACTCTGAGCACCATTTTTCAACTCGTTTTTGGTGAGCTGACCGCAAGTCCAAAATTTTGGTTCAGGACCTATGCTGGTTCCCGGAGGGGGACTGAGACTTTGGTTAATACTTCTTCCTGCCGGGAAATTAGAGTGATATGTGCCCGTCCAAATGCCTAACAGCTACTCTCTCATTGGTTCTCCCTCTTCCCTTTCATCCTCTGCCAAATTGTCAACCTGTGCGAACCAGGAGGTTAAAGGGGCTGTCTCTCCAAGTTGGGAGGTTGATAGTAAAGCAGATGGAAAGTCAAACTGGAGCACCAGGAGAGGGACTATTCGTTCAGGTTTAGAAACCTTTCGTATTCACAGTGTGTCCGTTCTGTACGTTTCCCGTACATGTTATAGCTGTAGTAATATTCCCTTCAACCTGGAGAGTTGGGACCCATGGAATGGGTGCCAGGCATTTGTGCTTTAAAGGGTCTGCATTTGCTCACCCAATCTCACCAATCATCTCAGTCCCAAGTGTCCCTCCTTATGCCACATCCAGCTGTCGTTGTAGATAGGGTCATTCCAGGTTTCATCAGAGACCCTGAAGGAACTGTAAAGAATTTCCCAGTTTTTTTGTTTTGTTTTTGAAATTCCTTTTTATACTGGGTTTGAGCTGATTCTCGCTGCCATGTTAATGCCAGTCTAGACACACTTGATTCCCTTACGGAGACATATCAATACATAGGTTTTAAGATTCTTACTAGTCAGATATATTCCTCTGCGGGAAATATGGGGTTTTGAGTCCCTTTCACTGAAGAAGGTGTAGGTCTTGTCTATTCCATAGTTGATTTATGGAACGGTACCTGTGCTTATATCAAACTCTGGTTTTATGCATCACCACACCTCTCCTTCCCCCTTAAGCAGGCATAAGAGTGTTTTCTAAATGTGAGACACTGTTCTCTTTCCTAAATCAGTTCAAGTGTAGCCATGTTTACAGGATCTTCATAAGTGATATCTTATGATAAGTTTCTTTTTCTGTGTGACTTATTTCACTTAGAATCATCGTACCTGAATCCACCCATTTTGCTGCTACTGGTCTTATGACATTGATTTCATGGCTGAGGGATATTCCATCGTACGTAAGTACCACAATTTTTTGAACCATTTTTATATTTCCTGGGATATTTAAGGTGTACCCAAGTTGAGGTCCTTGTAAGCAGTGCAGCCCTAAAGTTTGGGGTGGCTCTGTCTTATTGATTTTCAATTTTCCCAAGGTATATTCCCTAGACTGGAAGTGCCCTTGTCTCTGTAGCTCTGTTCTTTACTTGTTTTAGGGAACACAATGCACTCCTCCAGAGAGGCAGTTGGCAATTTACATCCCGCCCATCAGCATAACAAGGCTCCCTCTTCTCCAGGGCCTGTCTTGCCTTTCTGGTTTTTACACATTTTGTGGATGTCCCTTTTGACCGGTGGGAAGTGATACTTCTTTGTAGTGCAGATTTGCATTGCCCGCTTGCTTGCTTGGCCAAAAAGGGCGTATGCGTTTTCTCCTGAATATATTCAGGAGAAAACGCATACGCCCATTTTGGCCAAGTGCATCATTGTCGAAGTTGTACCCCTCTTCCTGTGCTTTAAAGGCGATTCCAACGTACCTCTTGAAATCTGTTTCCTGCTATTCTGCCTCGCTTTCAAGTCCGCCTGGTTGCCTTCCCTCAACAGATTTTTGGACGATAGTTGTCCTTTATTACTCGGCCTGTTTGTGAATTGCTGTACCCCTGAGCTCCATTTTTCAACTTGTTTTTGGTGAGCTGACCGCAAGTCCAAAATTTTGGTTCAGGACCTATACTGATTCCGGTGGGTGGCTGAGACTTTGGTTAATTCTTCTTCCTGCCGGGAAATTACAGTGATATGTGCCCGTCCAAATGCCTAACAGCTACTCTCTCATTGGTTCTCCCTCTTCCCTTTCATCCTCTGCCAAATTGGCAACCTGTGCGAACCAGGAGGTTAAAGGGGCTGTCTCTCCAAGTTGGGAGGTTGATAGTAAAGCAGATGGAAAGTCAAACCGGAGCACCAGGAGAGGGACTATTCTTTGAATTTTAGAAACCTTTTGTATTCACAGTGTGTCCGTTCTCTAGGTTTCCCGTACATGTTATAACTGTAGTAATATTCCCTTCAACCTGGAGAGTTGGGACCCATGGAATGGGTGCCATGCATTATTGCTTTAAAGGGTCTGCATTTGCTCACCCAATCTCACCAATCCTCTCAGTCCCAAGTGTCCAGCCTTATGCCACATCCAGCTGTCGTTGTAGATAGGGTCATTCCAGGTTTCATCAGAGAACCTGAAGGAATTGTAAAGAATTTCCCAGTTTTTTTGTTTTGTTTTTGAAATTCCTTTTTATAGTGGGTTTGAGCTGATTCTCGCTGCCATGTTTATGCCAGTCTAGACACACTTGATTCCCTTATGGAGACATATCAATACATAGGTTTTAAGATTCTTACTAGTCAGATATATTCCTCTGCGGGAAATATGGGGTTTTGAGTCCCTTTCACTGAGGAAGGTGTAGGTCTGGTCTATTCCATAGTTGGTTTTTGGAACGGTACCTGTGCTTATATCAAACTCTGGTTTTATGCATCACCCCACCTCTCCTTCCCCCTTAAGCAGGCATAAGAGTGTTTTCTAAATGTGAGACACTGTTCTCTTTCCTAACTCAGTTCAAGTGTAGCCATGTTTACAGGATCTTCATAAGTGATAACTTATGATAACTTTCTTTTTCTGTGTGACTTATTTCACTTAGAATCATCGTACCTGAATCCACCCATTTTGCTGCTACTGGTCTTATGACATTGATATCATGGCTGAGGGATATTCCATCGTACGTAAGTACCACAATTTTTTGAACCAATTTTATATTTCCTGGGATATTTAAGGTGTACCCAAGATGAGGTCCTCGTAAGCAGTGCAGCCCTAAATTTTGGGGTGGCTCTGTCTTATTGATTTTCAGTTTTTCCCAGGTATATTCCCTAGACTGGAAGTGCACTTGGCTCTGTAGCTCTGTTGTTTACCTGTTTTAGGGAACACAATGCCCTCCTCCAGAGAGGCAGTTGGCAATTTACATCCGGTCCAACAGCATAACAAGGCTCCATGTTCTCCAGGACCAGTCTTGCCTTTCTGGTTTTTACACATTTTGTGGATGTCCCTTTTGACCGGTGGGAAGTGATACTTCTTTGTAGTGCAGATTTGCATTGCCCGCTTGCTTGCTTGGCCAAAAAGGGCGTATGCGTTTTCTCCTGAATATATTCAGAAGAAAACGCATACACCCTTTTTGGCCAAGTGCATCATTGTCGAAGTTGTGCCCCTCTTCCTGTGCTTTAAAGGTGATTCCAACGTACCTCTGGAAATCTGTTTCCTGCTATTCTGCCTCGCTTTCAAGTCCGCCTCTTTGCCTTCCCTCAACAGATTTTTGGACGATAGTTGTCCTTTATTACTCGGCCAGTTTGTGAATTGCTGTGCCCCTGAGCTCCATTTTTCAACTCGTTTTTGGTGAGCTGACCGCAAGTCCAAAATTTTGGTTCAGGATCTATACTGATTCCCGGTGGGTGGCTGAGACTTTGTTTAATTCTTCTTCCGGCCGGGAAATTACAGTGATATGTGCCCGTCCAAATGCCTAACAGCTACTCTCTCATTGGTTCTCCCTCTTCCCTTTCATCCTCTGCCAAATTGGCAACCTGTGCGAACCAGGAGGTTAAAGGGGCTGTCTCTCCAAGTTGGGAGGTTGATAATAAAGCAGATGGAAAGTCAAACCGGAGCACCAGGAGAGGGACTATTCGTTGAGTTTTAGAAACCTTTCGTATTCACAGTGTGTCCGTTCTCTAGGATTCCCGTACATGTTATAGCTGTAGTAATATTCCCTTCAACCTGGAGAGTTGGGACCCATGGAATGGGTGCCAGGCATTTGTGCTTTAAAGGGTCTGCATTTGCTCACCCAATCTCACCAATCATCTCAGTCCCAAGGGTCCCTCCTTATGCCACATCCAGCTGTCATTGTAGATAGGGTCATTCCAGGTTTCATCAGAGACCCTGAAGGAATTTTAAAGAATTTCCCAGTTTTTTTGTTTTGTTTTTGAAATTCCTTTTTATACTGGGTTTGAGCTGATTCTCGCTGCCATGTTAATGCCAGTCTAGACACACTTGATTCCCTTACGGAGACATATCAATACATAGGTTTTAAGATTCTTACTAGTCAGATATATTCCTCTGCGGGAAATATGGGGTTTTGAGTCCCTTTCACTGAGGAAGGTGTAGGTCTTGTCTATTCCATAGTTGGTTTTTGGAACGGTACCTGTGCTTATATCAAACTCTGGTTTTATGCATCACCCCACCTCTCCTTCACCCTTAAGCAGGCATAAGAGTGTTTTCTAAATGTGAGACACTGTTCTCTTTCCTAACTCAGTTCAAGTGTAGCCATGTTTACAGGATCTTCATAAGTGATATCTTATGATAAGTTTCTTTTTCTGTGTGACTTATTTCACTTAGAATCATCGTACCTGAATCCACCCATTTTGCTGCTACTGGTCTTATGACATTGATTTCATGGCTGAGGGATATTCCATCGTACATAAGTACCACAATTTTTTGAACCATTTTTATATTTCCTGGGATATTTAAGGTGTACCCAAGTTGAGGTCCTTGTAAGCAGTGCAGCCCTAAAGTTTGGGGTGGCTCTGTCTTGTTGATTTTCAGTTTTCCCAAGGTATATTCCCTAGACTGGAAGTGCCCTTGGCTCTGTAGCTCTGTTCTTTACTTGTTTTAGGGAACACAATGCACTCCTCCAGAGAGGCAGTTGGCAATTTACATCCCGCCCATCAGCATAACAAGGCTCCCTGTTCTCCAGGGCATGTCTTGCCTTTCTGGTTTTTACACATTTTGTGGATGTCCCTTTTTTTTTTTTTTTTTTTTGCGGTACGCGGGCCTCTCACTGTTGTGGTCTCTCCCGTTGCGGAGCACAGGCTCCAGACATGCAGGCTCAGCAGCCATGGCTCACGGGCCCAGCAGCTCCGCGGCATGTGGGATCCTCCTGGACCGGGGCACGAACCCGCGTCCCCTGCATCGGCAGGCGGACTCGCCACCACTGCGCCACCAGGGAAGCCCTGTGGATGTCCCTTTTGACCGGTGGGAAGTGATACTTCTTTGTAGTTCAGATTTGCATTGCCCGCTTGCTTACTTGGCCAAAAAGGGCGTATGCGTTTTCTCCTGAATATATTCAGGTGAAAACGCATACGCCCTTTTTGGCCAAGTGCATCATTGTCGAAGTTGTGCCCCTCTTCCTGTGCTTTAAAGGCGATTCCAACGTACCTCTTGAAATCTGTTTCCTGCTATTCTGCCTCGCTTTCAAGTCCGCCTCATTGCCTTCCCTCAACAGATTTTTGGACGATAGTTTTCCTTTATTACTCGGCCAGTTTGTGAATTGCTGTGCCCCTGAGCTCCATTTTTCAACTCGTTTTTGGTGAGCTGACCGCAAGTCTAAAATTTTGG
This sequence comes from Hyperoodon ampullatus, assembly GCF_949752795.1. NCBI lineage: Eukaryota > Metazoa > Chordata > Mammalia > Artiodactyla > Ziphiidae > Hyperoodon > Hyperoodon ampullatus. Next base: position 122,779 of record NW_027640445.1, read on the forward strand.
TTCAGGATCTATACTTATTCCCGGTGGGTGGCTGAGACTTTGGTTAATTCTTCTTCCTGCCGGGAAATTACAGTGATATGTGCCCGTCCAAATGCCTAACAGCTACTCTCTCATTGGTTCTCCCTCTTCCCTTTCATCCTCTGCCAAATTGGCAACCTGTGCGAACCAGGAGGTTAAAGGGGCTGTCTCTCCAAGTTGGGAGGTTGATAATAAAGCAGATGGAAAGTCAAACCGGAGCACCAGGAGAGGGACTATTCGTTGAGTTTTAGAAACCTTTCGTATTCACAGTGTGTCCGTTCTCTAGGATTCCTGTACATGTTATATCTGTAGTAATATTCCCTTCAACCTGGAGAGTTGGGACCCATGGAATGAGTGCCATGCATTATTGCTTTAAAGGGTCTGCATTTGCTCACCCAATCTCACCAATCCTCTCAGTCCCAAGTGTCCAGCCTTATGCCACATCCAGCTGTCATTGTAGATAGGGTCATTTCAGGTTTCATCAGAGACCCTGAAGGAATTGTAAAGAATTTCCCAGTTTTTTGTTTTGTTTTTGAAATTCCTTTTTATAGTGGGTTTGAGCTGATTCTCGCTGCCATGTTTATGCCAGTCTAGACACACTTGATTCCCTTACGGAGACATATCAATACATAGGTTTTAAGATTCTTACTAGTCAGATATATTCCTCTGCGGGAAATATGGGGTTTTGAGTCCCTTTCACTGAGGAAGGTGTAGGTCTTGTCTATTCCATAGTTGGTTTTTGGAACGGTACCTGTGCTTATATCAAACTCTGGTTTTATGCATCACCCCACCTCTCCTTCCCCCTTAAGCAGGCATAAGAGTGTTTTCTAAATGTGAGACACTCTTCTCTTTCCTAACTCAGTTCAAGTGTAGCCATGTTTACAGGATCTTCATAAGTGATAACTTATGATAAGTTTCTTTTTCTCTGTGACTTATTTCACTTAGAATCATCGTACCTGAATCCACCCATTTTGCTGCTAATGGTCTTATGACATTGATTTCATGGCTGAGTGATATTCCATCGTACGTAATTACCACAATTTTTTGAACCAATTTTATATTTACTGGGATATTTAAGGTGTAACCAAGTTGAGGTCCTTGTAAGCAGTGCAGCCCTAAATTTTGGGGTGGGTCTGTCTTATTGATTTTCAGTTTTTCCCATATATATTCCCTAGACTGGAAGTGCCCTTGGCTCTGTAGCTCTGTTGTTTACTTGTTTTAGGGAACACAATGCACTCCTCCAGAGAGGCAGTTGGCAATTTACATCCCGCCCATCAGCATAACAAGGCTCCCTGTTCTCCAGGGCCTGTCTTGCCTTTCTGGTTTTTACACATTTTGTGGATGTCCCTTTTGACCGGTGGGAAGTGATACTTCTTTGTATTGCAGATTTGCATTGCCCGCTTGCTTGCTTGGCCTAAAAGGGCGTATGGGTTTTCTCCTGAATATATTCAGGAGAAAACGCATACGCCCTTTTGGGCCAAGTTCATCATTGTTGAAGTTGTGCCCCTCTTCCTGTGCTTTAAAGGCGATTCCAACGTACCTCTGGAAATCTGTTTCCTGCTATTCTGCCTCGCTTTCAAGTCCGCCTCGTTGCCTTCTCTCAACAGATTTTTGGACGATAGTTGTCCTTTATTACTCGGCCAGTTTGTGAATTGCTGTGCCCCTGAGCTCCATTTTTCAACTCGTTTTTGGTGAGCTGACCGCAAGTCCAAAATTTTGGTTCAGGATCTATACTGATTCCCGGTGGGTGGCTGAGTCTTTGGTTAATTCTTCTTCCTGCCGGGAAATTACAGTGATATGTGCCCGTCCAAATGCCTAACAGCTACTCTCTCATTGGTTCTCCCTCTTCCCTTTCATCCTCTGCCAAATTGGCAACCTGTGCGAACCAGGAGGTTAAAGGGGCTGTCTCTCCAAGTTGGGAGGTTGATAATAAAGCAGGTGGAAAGTCAAACCGGAGCACCAGGAGAGGGACTATTCGTTGAGTTTTAGAAACCTTTCGTATTCACAGTGTGTCCGTTCTCTAGGATTCCCGTACATGTTATATCTGTAGTAATATTCCCTTCAACCTGGAGAGTTGGGACCCATGGAATGTGTGCCATGCATTATTGCTTTAAAGGGTCTGCATTTGCTCACCCAATCTCACCAATCCTCTCAGTCCCAAGTGTCCAGCCTTATGCCACATCCAGCTGTCATTGTAGATAGGGTCATTTCAGGTTTCATCAGAGACCCTGAAGGAATTGTAAAGAATTTCCCAGTTTTTTTGTTTTATTTTTGAAATTCCTTTTTATAGTGGGTTTGAGCTGATTCTCGCTGCCATATTTATCCCAGTCTAGACACACTTGATTCCCTTACGGAGACATATCAATACATAGGTTTTAAGATTCTTACTAGTCAGATATATTCCTCTGCGGGAAATATGGGGTTTTGAGTCCCTTTCACTGAGGAAGGTGTAGGTCTTGTCTATTCCATAGTTGGTTTTTGGAACGGTACCTGTGCTTATATCAAACTCTGGTTTTATGCATCACCCCACCTCTCCTTCCCCCTTAAGCAGGCATAAGAGTGTTTTCTAAATGTGAGACACTGTTCTCTTTCCTAACTCAGTTCAAGTGTAGCCATGTTTACAGGATCTTCATAAGTGATATGTTATGATAAGTTTCTTTTTCTGTGTGACTTATTTCACTTAGAATCATCGTACCTGAATCCACCCATTTTGCTGCTACTGGTCTTATGACATTGATTTCATGGCTGAGGGATATTCCATCGTACGTAAGTACCACAATTTTTTGAACCATTTTTATATTTCCTGGGATATTTAAGGTGTACCCAAGTTGAGGTCCTTGTAAGCAGTGCAGCCCTAAATTTTGGGGTGGCTCTGCCTTATTTATTTTCAGTTTTCCCAAGGTATATTCCCTAGACTGGAAGTGCCCTTGGCTCTGTAGCTCTGTACTTTACTTGTTTTAGGGAACACAATGCACTCCTCCAGAGAGGCAGTTGGCAATTTACATCCCGCCCATCAGCATAACAAGGCTCCTTGTTCTCCAGGGCCTGTCTTGCCTTTCTGGTTTTTACACATTTTGTGGATGTCCCTTTTGACCGGTGGGAAGTGATACTTCTTTGTAGTGCAGATTTGCATTGCCCGTTTGCTTGCTTGGCCAAAAAGGGCGTATGCGTTTTCTCCTGAATATATTCAGGAGAAAACGCATACGCCCTTTTTGGCCAAGTGCATCATTGTCGAAGTTGTGCCCCTCTTCCTGTGCTTTAAAGGCGATTCCAACTTTCCTCTGGAAATCTGTTTCCTGCTATTCTGCCTCGCTTTCAAGTCTGCCTCGTTGCCTTCCCTCAACAGATTTTTGGACGATAGTTGTCCTTTATTACTCGGCCTGTTTGTGAATTGCTGTGCCCCTGAACTCCATTTTTCAACTCGTTTTTGGTGAGCTGACCGCAAGTCCAAAATTTTGGTTCCGGATCTATACTGATTCCCGGTGGGTGGCTGAGACTTTGGTTAATTCTTCTTCCTGCCGGGAAATTACAGTGATATGTGCCCGTCCAAATGCCTAACAGCTACTCACTCATTGGTTCTCCCTCTTCCCTTTCATCCTCTGCCAAATTGGCAACCTGTGCGAACCAGGAGGTTAAAGGGGCTGTCTCTCCAAGTTGGGAGGTTGATAATAAAGCAGATGGAAAGTCAAACCGGAGCACCAGGAGAGGGACTATTCGTTGAGTTTTAGAAACCTTTCGTATTCACAGTGTGTCCGTTCTCTAGGATTCCCGTACATGTTATATCTGTAGTAATATTCCCTTCAACCTGGAGAGTTGGGACCCATGGAATGTGTGCCATGCATTATTGCTTTAAAGGGTCTGCATTTGCTCACCCAATCTCACCAATCCTCTCAGTCCCAAGTGTCCAGCCTTATGCCACATCCAGCTGTCATTGTAGATAGGGTCATTTCAGGTTTCATCAGAGACCCTGAAGGAATTGTAAAGAATTTCCCAGTTTTTTTGTTTTATTTTTGAAATTCCTTTTTATAGTGGGTTTGAGCTGATTCTCGCTGACATGTTTATCCCAGTCTAGACACACTTGATTCCCTTACGGAGACATATCAATACATAGGTTTTAAGATTCTTACTAGTCAGATATATTCCTCTGCGGGAAATATGGGGTTTTGAGTCCCTTTCACTGAGGAAGGTGTAGGTCTTGTCTATTCCATAGTTGGTTTTTGGAACGGTACCTGTGCTTATATCAAACTCTGGTTTTATGCATCACCCCACCTCTCCTTCCCCCTTAAGCAGGCATAAGAGTGTTTTCTAAATGTGAGACACTGTTCTCTTTCCTAACTCAGTTCAAGTGTAGCCATGTTTACAGGATCTTCATAAGTGATATCTTATGATAAGTTTATTTTTCTATGTGACTTATTTCACTTAGAATCATCGTACCTGAATCCACCCATTTTGCTGCTACTGGTCTTATGACATTGATTTCATGGCTGAGGGATATTCCATCGTACGTAAGTAACACAATTTTTTGAACCATGTTTATATTTTCTGGGATACTTAAGGTGTATCCAAGTTGAGGTCCTTGTATGCAGTGCAGCCCTAAAGTTTGGGGTGGCTCTGTCTTATTGATTTTCAGTTTTCCCAAGGTATATTCCCTAGACCGGTAGTGCCCTTGGCTCTGTAGCTCTGTTCTTTACTTGTTTTAGGGAACATAATGCACTCCTCCAGAGAGGCAGTTGGCAATTTACATCCCGCCCATCAGCATAACAAGGCTCCCTGTTCTCCAGTGCCTGTCTTGCCTTTCTTGTTCTTACACATTTTGTGGATGTCCCTTTTGACCGGTGGGAAGTGATACTTCTTTGAAGTGCAGATTTGCATTGCCCGCTTGCTTGCTTGGCCAAAAAGGGCGTATGCGTTTTCTCCTGAATATATTCAGGAGATAACGCATACGCCCTTTTTGGCCAAGTGCATCATTGTCGAAGTTGTGCCCCTCTTCCTGTGCTTTAAAGGCGATTCCAACGTACCTCTGGAAATCTGTTTCCTGCTATTCTGCCTCGCTTTCAAGTCCGCCTCGTTGCCTTCCCTCAACAGATTTTTGGACGATAGTTGTCCTTTATTACTCGGCCAGTTTGTGAATTGCTGTGTCCCTGAGCTCCATTTTTCAACTCGTTTTTGGTGAGCTGACCGCAAGTCCAAAATTTTGGTTCAGGATCTATACTGATTCCCAGTGGGTGGCTGAGACTTTGGTTAATTCTTCTTCCTGCCGGGAAATTACAGTGATATGTGCCCGTCCAAATGCCTAACAGCTACTCTCTCATTGGTTCTCCCTCTTCCCTTTCATCCTCTGCCAAATTGGCAACCTGTGCGAACCAGGAGGTTAAAGGGGCTGTCTCTCCAAGTTGGGAGGTTGATAATAAAGCAGATGGAAAGTCAAACCGGAGCACCAGGAGAGGGACTATTCGTTGAGTTTTAGAAACCTTTCGTATTCACAGTGTGTCCGTTCTCTAGGATTCCCGTACATGTTATATCTGTAGTAATATTCCCTTCAACCTGGAGAGTTGGGACCCATGGAATGTGTGCCATGCATTATTGCTTTAAAGGGTCTGCATTTGCTCACCCAATCTCACCAATCCTCTCAGTCCCAAGTGTCCAGCCTTATGCCACATTCAGCTGTCATTGTAGATAGGGTCATTTCAGGTTTCATCAGAGACCCTGAAGGAATTGTAAAGAATTTCCCAGTTTTTTTGTTTTATTTTTGAAATTCCTTTTTATAGTGGGTTTGAGCTGATTCTCGCTGCCATATTTATCCCAGTCTAGACACACTTGATTCCCTTACGGAGACATATCAATACATAGGTTTTAAGATTCTTACTAGTCAGATATATTCCTCTGTGGGAAATATGGGTCCCTTTCACTGAGGAAGGTGTAGGTCTTGTCTATTCCATAGTTGGTTTTTGGAACGGTACCTGTGCTTATATCAAACTCTGGTTTTATGCATCACCCCACCTCTCCTTCCCCCTTAAGCAGGCATAAGAGTGTTTTCTAAATGTGAGACACTGTTCTCTTTCTTAACTCAGTTCAAGTGTAGCCATGTTTACAGGATCTTCATAAGTGATATCTTATGATAAGTTTCTTTTTCTCTGTGACTTATTTCACTTAGAATCATCATACCTGAATCCACCCATTTTGCTGCTACTGGTCTTATGACAATGATTTCCTGGCTGAGGGATATTCCATCGTACGTAAGTACCACAATTTTTTGAACCATTTTTATATTTCCTGGGATATTTAAGGTGTACCCAAGTTGAGGTCCTTGTAAGCAGTGCAGCCCTAAATTTTGGGGTGGCTCTGTCTTATTGATTTTCAGTTTTTCCCAGGTATATTCCCTAGACTGGAAGTGCCCTTGGCTCTGTAGCTCTGTTGTTTACTTGTTTTAGGGAACACAATGCACTCCTCCAGAGAGGCAGTTGGCAATTTACATCCCGTCCATCAGCATAACAAGGCTCCCTGTTCTCCAGGGCCAGTCTTGCCTTTCTGGTTTTTACACATTTTGTGGATGTCCCTTTTGACCGGTTGGAAGTGATACTTCTTTGAAGTGGAGATTTGCATTGCCCGCTTGCTTGCTTGGCCAAAAAGGGCGTATGCGTTTTCTCCTGAATATATTCAGGAGAAAACGCATACGCCCTTTTTGGCCAAGTGCATCATTGTCGAAGTTGTGCCCCTCTTCCTGTGCTTTAAAGGCGATTCCAACGTACGTCTTGAAATCTGTTTCCTGCTATTCTGCCTCGCTTTCAAGTCCGCCTCGTTGCCTTCCCTCAACAGATTTTTGGACGATAGTTGTCCTTTATTGCTCGGCCAGTTTGTGAATTGCTGTACCCCTGAGCTCCATTTTTCAACTCGTTTTTGGTGAGCTGACCGCAAGTCCAAAATTTTGGTTCAGGACCTATACTGGTTCCCGGTGGGTGTCTGAGACTTTGGTTAATTCTTCTTCCTGCCGGGAAATTACAGTGATATGTGCCCGTCCAAATGCCTAACAGCTACTCTCTCATTGGTTCTCCCTCTTCCCTTTCATCCTCTGCCATATTGGCAACCTGTGCGAACCAGCAGGTTAAAGGGGCTGTCTCTCCAAGTTGGGAGGTTGATAATAAAGCAGATGGAAAGTCAAACCGGAGCACCAGGAGAGGGACTATTCGTTGAGTTTTAGAAACCTTTCGTATTCACAGTGTGTCCGTTCTCTAGGATTCCCGTACATGTTATATCTGTAGTAATATTCCCTTCAACCTGGAGAGTTGGGACCGATGGAATGTGTGCCATGCATTATTGCTTTAAAGGGTCTGCATTTGCTCACCCAATCTCACCAATCCTCTCAGTCCCAAGTGTCCAGCCTTATGCCACATCCAGCTGTCATTGTAGATAGGGTCATTTCAGGTTTCATCAGAGACCCTGAAGGAATTGTAAAGAATTTCCCAGTTTTTTTGTTTTATTTTTGAAATTCCTTTTTATAGTGGGTTTGAGCTGCTTCTCGCTGCCATATTTATCCCAGTCTAGACACACTTGATTCCCTTACGGAGACATATCAATACATAGGTTTTAAGATTCTTACTAGTCAGATATATTCCTCTGCGGGAAATATGGGGTTTTGTGTCCCTTTCACTGAGGAAGGTGTAGGTCTTGTCTATTCCATAGTTGGTTTTTGGAACGGTACCTGTGCTTATATCAAACTCTGGTTTTATGCATCACCCCACCTCTCCTTCCCCTTAAGCAGGCATAAGAGTGTTTTCTAAATGTGAGACACTGTTCTCTTTCCTAACTCAGTTCAAGTGTAGCCATGTTTACAGGATCTTCATAAGTGATATCTTATGATAAGTTTCTTTTTCTCTGTGACTTATTTCACTTAGAATCACCGTACCTGAATCCACCCATTTTACTGCTACTGCTCTTAAGACATTGATTTCATGGCTGAGGGATATTCCATCGTACGTAAGTACCACAATTTTTTGAACCATTTTTATATTTCCTGGGATATTTAAGGTGTACCCAAGTTGAGGTCCTTATAAGCAGTGCAGCCCTAAATTTTGGAGTGGCTCTGTCTTATTGATTTTCAGTTTTCCCAAGGTATATTCCCTAGACTGGAATTGCCCTTGCCTCTGTAGCTCTGTTCTTTACTTGTTTTAGGGAACACAATGTACTCCTCCAGAGAGGCAGTTGGCAATTTACATCCCGCCCATCAGCATAACAAGGCTCCCTGTTCTCCAGGGCCTGTCTTGCCTTTCTGGTTTTTACACATTTTGTGGATGTCCCTTTTGATCGGTGGTAAGTGATACTTCTTTGTAATGCAGATTTGCATTGCCCGATTGCTTGCTTGGCCAAAAAGGGCGTATGCGTTTTCTCCTGAATATATTCAGGAGAAAACGCATACGCCCTTTTTGGCCACGTGCATCATTGCCGAAGTTGTGCCCCTCATCCGGTGCTTTAAAGGTGATTCCAACGTACCTCTTGAAATCTGTTTCCTGCTATTCTGCTTCCCATTCAAGTCCGCCTCGTTGCCTTCCCTCAACAGATTTTTGGACGATAGTTGTCCTTTATTACTCGGCCAGTTTGTGAATTGCTGTGCCCCTGAGCTCCATTTTTCAACTCGTTTTTGGTGAGCTGACCGCAGGTCCAAAATTTTGGTTCAGGATCTATGCTGGTTCCCGGTGGGGGGCTGAGAATTTGGTTAATTCTTCTTCCTGCCGGGAAATTAGAGTGATATGTGCCCGTCCAAATGCCTAACAGCTACTCTCTCATTGGTTCTCCCTCTTCCCTTTCATCCTCTGCCAAATTGGCAACCTGTGCGAACCAGGAGGTTAAAGGCGCTGTCTGTCCAAGTTGGGAGGTTGATAGTAAAGCAGGTGGAAAGTCAAACCGGAGCACCAGGAGAGGGACTATTCGTTGAGTTTTAGAAACCTTTCGTATTCACAGTGTGTCCGTTCTCTAGGTTTCCCGTACATGTTATTAATGTAGTAATATTTCCTTCAACCTGGAGAGTTGGGACCCATGGAATGGGTGCCATGCATTAATGCTTTAAAGGTTCTGCATTTGTTCACCCAATCTCACAAATCCTCTCAGTCCAAGTGTCCCGCCTTATGCCACATCCAGCTGTCGTTGTAGATAGGGTCAGTCCAGGTTTCATCAGAGACTCTGAAGGAATTGTAAAGAATTTCCCAGGTTTTTGTTTTGTTTTTGAAATTCCTTTTTATAGTGGGTTTGAGCTGATTCTCGCTGCCATGTTTATGCCAGTCTAGACACACTTGGTTCCCTTACGGAGACATATCAATACATAGGTTTTAAGATTCTTACTAGTCAGATATATTCCTCTGCGGGAAATATGGGGTTTTGAGTCCCTTTCACTGAGGAAGGTGTAGGTCTTGCCTATTCCATAGTTGGTTTTTGGAACGGTACCTCTGCTTATATCAAACTCTGGTTTTATGCATCACCCCACCTCTCCTTCCCCCTTAAGCAGGCATAAGAGTGTTTTCTAAATGTGAGACACTGTTCTCTTTCCTAACTCAGTTCAAGTGTAGACATGTTTACAGGATCTTCATAAGTGATATCTTATGATAAGTTTCTTTTTCTCTGTGACTTATTTCACTTAGAATCATCGTACCTGAATCCACCCATTTTGCTGCTACTGGTCTTATGACATTGATTTCATGGCTGAGGGATATTCCATCGTATGTAAGTACCACAATTTTTTGAACCATTTTTATATTTCCTGGGATATTTAAGGTGTACCCAAGTTGAGGTCCTTGTAAGCAGTGCAGCCCTAAATTTTGGGGTGGCTGTGTCTTTTTGATTTTCAGTTTTCCCAAGGTATATTCCCTAGACTGGAAGTTCCCTTGGCTCTGTAGCTCTGTTCTTTACTTGTTTTAGGGAACACAATGTACTCCTCCAGAGAGGCAGTTGGCAATTTACATCCCGCCCATCAGCATAACAAGGCTCCCTGTTTTCCAGGGCCTGTCTTGCCTTTCTGGTTTTTACACATTTTGTGGATGTCCCTTTTGACCGGTGGGAAGTGATACTTCTTTGTAGTGCAGATTTGCATTGCCCGATTGCTTGCTTGGCCAAAAAGGGCGTATGCGTTTTCTCCTGAATATATTCAGGAGAAAACGCATACGCCCTTTTTGGCCACGTGCATCATTGTCGAAGTTGTGCCCCTCATCCGGTGCTATAAAGGCGATTCCAACGTACCTCTTGAAATCTGTTTCCTGCTATTCTGCCTCGCTTTCAAGTCCGCCTCGTTGCCTTCCCTCAACAGATTTTTGAACGATAGTTGTCCTTTATTACTCGGCCAGTTTGTGAATTGCTGTGCCCCTGAGCTCCATTTTTCAACTCGTTTTTGGTGTGCTGACCGCAAGTCCAAAATTTTGGTTCAGGACCTCTGCTGGTTCCCGGTGGGGGGCTGAGACTTTGGTTAATTCTTCTTCCTGCCGGGAACTTACAGTGATATGGGCAAGTCCAAATGCCTAACAGCTACTCTCTCATTGGTTCTCCCTCTTCCCTTTCATCCTCTGCCAAATTGGCAACCTGTGCGAACCAGGAGGTTAAAGGGGCTGTCTCTCCAAGTTGGGAGGTTGATAGTAAAGCAGGTGGAAAGTCAAACCGGAGCACCAGGAGAGGGACTATTCGTTGAGTTTTAGAAACCTTTCGTATTCACAGTGTGTCCGTTCTCTAGGTTTCCCGTACATGTTATATCTGTAGTAATATTCCCTTCAACCTGGAGAGTTGGGATCCATGGAATGTGTGCCATGCACTATTGCTTTAAATGGTCTGCATTTGTTCACCCAATCTCACCAATCCTCTCAGTCCAAAGTGTCCAATCTTATGACACATCCAGCTGTCGTTGTAGATAGGGTCATTCCAGGGTTCATCAGAGACTCTGAAGGAATTGTAAAGAATTTCCCAGTTTTTTTGTTTTGTTTTTGAAATTCCTTTTTATAGTGGGTTTGAGCTGATTCTCGCTGCCATGTTTATGCCAGTCTAGACACACTTGGTTCCCTTACAGAGACATATCAATATATAGGTTTTAAGATTCTTACTAGTCAGATATATTCCTCTGCGGGAAATATGGGGTTTTGAGTCCCTTTCACTGAGGAAGGTGTAGTTCTTGCCTCTTCCATAGTTGGTTTTTGGAACGGTACCTCTGCTTATATCAAACTCTGGTTTTATGCAGCACCCCACCTCTCCTTCCCCCTTAAGCAGGCATAAGAGTGTTTTGTAAATGTGAGACACTGTTCTCTATCCTAACTCAGTTCAAGTGTAGCCATGTTTACAGGATCTTCATAAGTGATATCTTATGATAAGTTTCTTTTTCTCTGTGACTTATTTCACTTAGAATCATCATACCTGAATCCACCCATTTTGCTGCTACTGGTCTTATGACATTGATTTCATGGCTCAGGGATATTCCATCGTATGTAAGTACCACAATTTTTTGAACCATTTTTATATTTCCTGGGATATTTAAGGTGTACCCAAGTTGAGGTCCTTGTAAGCAGTGCAGCCCTAAATTTTGGGGTGGCTGTGTCTTTTTGATTTTCAGTTTTCCCAAGGTATATTCCCTAGACTGGAAGTGCCCTTGGCTCTGTAGCTCTGTTGTTTACTTGTTTTAGGGTACACAATGCACTCCTCCAGAGAGGCAGTTGGCAATTTACATCCCGCCCATCAGCATAAGAGGGCTCCCTGTTCTCCAGGGCCTGTCTTGCCTTTCTGGTTTTTACACATTTTGTGGATGTCCCTTTTGACCGGTGGGAAGTGATACTTCTTTGTAGTGCAGATTTGCATTGCCCGCTTGCTTGCTTGGCCAAAAAGGGCGTATGCGTTTTCTCCTGAATATATTCAGGAGAAAACGCATACGCCCTTTTTGGCCAAGTGCATCATTGTCGAAGTTGTGCCCCTCTTCCTGTGCTTTAAAGGTGATTCCATCGTACCTCTTGAAATCTGTTTCCTGCTATACTGCCTCGCTTTCAAGTCCGCCTCGTTGCCTTCACTCAACAGATTTTTGGACGATAGTTGTCCTTTATTACTCGGCCAGTTTGTGAATTGCTGTGCCCCTGAGCTCCATTTTTCAACTCGTTTTTGGTGAGCTGACCGCAAGTCCAAAATTTTGGTTCAGGACCTATACTGGTTCCCGGTGGGTGGCTGAGACTTTAGTTAATTCTTCTTCCTGCCGGGAAATTACAGTGATATGTGCCCGTCCAAATGCCTAACAGCTACTCTCTCATTGGTTCTCCCTCTTCCCTTTCATCCTCTGCCAAATTGTCAACCTGTGCGAACCAGGAGGTTAAAGGGGCTGTCTCTCCAAGTTGGGAGGTTGATAGTAAAGCAGATGGAAAGTCAAACCGGAGCACCAGGAGAGGGACTATTCGTTGAGTTTTAGAAACCTTTCGTATTCACAGTGTGTCCGTTCTCTAGGTTTCCCGTACATGTTATAACTGTAGTAATATTCCATTCAACCTGGAGAGTTGGGACCCATGGAATGTGTGCCATGCATTATTGCTTTAAATGGCCTGCATTTGTTCACCCAATCTGACCAATCCTCTCAGTCCCAAGTGTCCAGCCTTATGCCACATCCAGCTGTCGTTGTAGATAGGGACATTCCAGGTTTCATCAGAGACCCTGAAGGAAATGTAAAGAATTTCCCAGTTTTTTGGTTTTGTTTTTGAAATTCCTTTTTATAGTGGGTTTGAGCTGATTCTCGCTGCCATGTTTATGCCAGTCTAGACACACTTGATTCCCTTACGGAGACATATCAATACATAGGTTTTAAGATTCTTACTAGTCAGATATATTCCTCTGCGGGAAATATGGGGTTTTGAGTCCCTTTCACTGAGGAAGGTGTAGGTCTTGTCTATTCCATAGTTGGTTTTTGGAACGGTACCTGTGCTTATATCAAACTCTGGTTTTATGCATCACCCCACCTCTCCTTCCCCCTTAAGCAGGCATAAGAGTGTTTTCTAAATGTGAGACACTGTTCTCTTTCCTAACTCAGTTCAAGTGTAGCCATGTTTACAGGATCTTCATAAGTGATATCTTATGATAAGTTTCTTTTTCTCTGTGACTTAGTTCACTTAGAATCATCGTACCTGAATCCACCCATTTTGCTGCTACTGGTCTTATGACATTGATTTCATGGCTGAGGGATATTCCATCGTACGTAAGTACCACAATTTTTTGAACCATTTTTATATTTCCTGGGATATTTAAGGTGTACCCAAGTTGAGGTCCTTGTAAGCAGTGCAGCCCTAAATTTTGGGGTGGCTGTGTCTTTTTGATTTTCAGTTTTCCCAAGGTATATTCCCTAGACTGGAAGGGCCCTTGGCTCTGTAGCTCTGTTCTTTACTTGTTTTAGGGAACACAATGTACTCCTCAAGAGAGGCAGTTGATAATTTACATCCCGCCCATCAGCATAACAAGGCTCCCTGTTCTCCAGGGCCTGTCTTGCCTTTCTGGTTTTTACACATTTTGTGGATGTCCCTTTTGACCGGTGGGAAGTGATACTTCTTTGTAGTGCAGATTTGCATTGCCCTATTGCTTGCTTGGCCAAAAAGGGCGTATGCGTTTTCTCTTGAATATATGCAGGAGAAAACGCATACGCCCTTTATGGCCACGTGCATCATTGTCGAAGTTGTGCCCCTCTTCCTGTGCTTTAAAGGCGATTCCAACGTACCTCTTGAAATCTGTTTCCTGCTATTCTGCCTCGCTTCCAAGTCCGCCTCGTTGCCTTTCCTCAACATATTTTTGGACGATGGTTGTCCTTTATTACTCGGCCAGGTTGTGAATTGCTGTGCCCCTGAGCTCCATTTTTCCACTCGTTTTTGGTGAGCTGACCGCAGGTCCAAAATTTTGGTTCAGGACCTATACTGGTTCCCGGTAGGTGGCTGAGACTTTGGTTAATTCTTCTTCCTGCCGGGAAATTACAGTGATATGTGCCCGTCCAAATGCCTATCAGGTACTCTCTCATTGGTTCTCCCTCTTCCCTTTCATCCTCTGCCAAATTGGCAACCTGTGCGAACCAGGAGGTTAAAGGGTCTGTCTCTCCAAGTTGGGAGGTTGATAGTAAAGCAGATGGAAAGTCAAACCGGAGCACCAGGAGAGGGACTATTCGTTGAGTTTTAGAAACCTTTCGTATTCACAGTGTGTCCGTTCTCTAGGTTTCCCGTACATGTTATAACTGTAGTAATATTCCCTTCAACCTGGAGAGTTGGGACCCATGGAATGGGTGCCATGCATTATTGCTTTAAAGGGTCTGCATTTGTTCACCCAATCTCACCAATCCTCTCAGTCCCAAGTGTCCAGCCTTATGCCACATCCAGCTGTCGTTGTAGATAGGGTCATTCCATGTTTCATCAGAGACCCTGAAGGAATTGTAAAGAATTTCCCAGTTTTTTTGTTTTGTTTTTGAAATTCCTTTTTATAGTGGGTTTGAGCTGATTCTCGCTGCCATGTTTATGCCAGTCTAGACACACTTGATTCCCTTACGGAGACATATCAATACATAGGTTTTAAGATTCTTACTAGTCAGATATATTCCTCTGCGGGAAATACGGGGTTTTGAGTCCCTTTCACTGAGGAAGGTGTAGGTCTTGTCTATTCCATAGTTGGTTTTTGGAATGGTACCTGTGCTTATATCAAACTCTGGTTTTATGCATCACCCCACCTCTCCTTCCCCCTTAAGCAGGCATAACAGTGTTTTCTAAATGTGAGACACTGTTCTCTTTCCTAACTCAGTTCAAGTGTAGCCATGTTTACAGGATCTTCATAAGTGATATCTTATGATAAGTTTCTTTTTCTCTGTGACTTATTTCACTTAGAATCATCGTACCTGAATCCACCCATTTTACTACTACTGGTCTTATGAAATTGATTTCATGGCTGAGGGATATTCCATCGTACGTAAGTACCACAATTTTTTGAACCATTTTTATATTTCCTGGGATATTTAAGGTGTACCCAAGTTGAGGTCCTTATAAGCAGTGCAGCCCTAAATTTTGGAGTGGCTCTGTCTTATTGATTTTCAGTTTTCCCAAGGTATATTCCCTAGACTGGAAGTGCCCTTGGCTCTGTAGCTCTGTTCTTTACTTGTTTTAGAGAACACAATGTACTCCTCCAGAGAGGCAGTTGGCAATTTACATCCCGCCCATCAGCATAACAAGGCTCCCTGTTCTCCAGGGCCTGTCTTGCCTTTCTGGTTTTTACACATTTTGTGGATATCCCTTTTGACCGGTGCGAAGTGATACTTCTTTGTAGTGCAGATTTGCATTGCCCGATTGCTTGCTTGGCCAAAAAGGGCGTATGCGTTTTCTCCTGAATATATTCAGGAGAAAACGCATACGCCCTTTTTGGCCACGTGCATCACTGTCGAAGTTGTGCCCCTCATCCGGTGCTTTAAAGGCGATTCCAACGTACCTCTTGAAATCTGTTTCCTGCTATTCTGCCTCGCTTTCAAGTCCGCCTCGTTGCCTTCCCTCAACAGATTTTTGGACAATAGTTGTCCTTTATTACTCGGCCAGTTTGTGAATTGCTGTGCCCCTGAGCTCCATTTTTCAACTCGTTTTTGGTGAGCTGACCGCAGGTCCAAAATTTTGGTTCAGGACCTATGCTGGTTCCCGGTGGGGGGCTGAGACTTTGGTTAATTCTTCTTCCTGCCGGGAAATTACAGTGATATGTGCCCGTCCAAATGCCTAACAGCTACTCTCTCATTGGTTCTCCCTCTTCCCTTTCATCCTCTGCCAAATTGGAAACCTGTGCGAACCAGGAGGTTAAAGGGGCTGTCTCTCCAAGTTGGGAGGTTGATAGTAAAGCAGGTGGAAAGTCAAACCGGAGCACCAGGAGAGGGACTATTCGTTGAGTTTAGAAACCTTTCGTATTCACAGTGTGTCCATTCTCTAGGTTTCCCTTTCATGTTATAACTGTAGTAATATTCCCTTCAACCTGGAGAGTTGGGACCCATGGAATGGGTGCCATGCATTAATGCTTTAAAGGTTCTGTATTTGTTCACCCAATCTCACCAATCCTCTGAGTCCCAAGTGTCCCGCCTTATGCCACATCCAGCTGTCGTTGTAGATAGGGTCATTCCAGGTTTCATCAGAGACTCTGAAGGAATTGTAAAGAATTTCCCAGTTTTTTTGTTTTGTTTTTGAAATTCCTTTTTATAGTGGGTTTGAGCTGATTCTCGCTGCCATGTTTATGCCAGTCTAGACACACTTGATTCCCTTACGGAGACATATCAATACATAGGTTGTAAGATTCTTACTAGTCAGATATATTCCTCTGCGGGAAATATGGGGTTTTGAGTCCCTTTCACTGAGGAAGGTGTAGGTCTTGCCTCTTCCATAGTTTGTTTTTGGAACGGTACCTCTGCTTATATCAAACTCTGGTTTTATGCATCACCCAACCTCTCCTTCCCCCTTAAGCAGGCATAAGAGTGTTTTCTAAATGTGAGACACTGTTCTCTTTCCTAACTCAGTTCAAGTGTAGCCATGTTTGCAGGATCTTCATAAGTGATATCTTATGATAAGTTTCTTTTTCTCTGTGACTTATTTCACTTAGAATCTTCGTACCTGAATCCACCCATTTTGCTGCTACTGGTCTTATGACATTGATTTCATGGCTGAGGGATATTCCATCGTACGTAAGTACCACAATTTTTTGAACCATTTTTATATTTCCTGGGATATTTAAGGTGTACCCAAGTTGAGGTCCTTGTAAGCAGTGCAGCCCTAAATTTTGGGGTGGCTGTGTCTTTTTGATTTTCAGTTTTCCCAAGGTATATTCCCTAGACTGGAAGTGCCCTTGGCTCTGTAGCTCTGTTCTTTACTTGTTTTAGGGAACACAATGCACTCCTCCAGAGAGGCAGTTGGCAATTTACATCCCGCCCATCAGCATAACAAAGCTCCCTGTTCTCCAGGGCCTGTCTTGCCTTTCCAGTTTTTACACATTTTGTGGATGTCCCTTTTGACCGGTGGGAAGTGATACTTCTTTGTAGTGCAGATTTGCATTGCCCGCTTGCTTGCTTGGCCAAAAAGGGCGTATGCGTTTTCTCCTGAATATATTCAGGAGAAAACGCATACGCCCTTTTTGGCCAAGTGCATCATTGTCGAAGTTGTGCCCCTCTTCCTGTGCTTTAAAGGCGATTCCAACGTACCTCTTGAAATCTGTTTCCTGCTATTCTGCCTTGCTTTCAAGTCCGCCTCGTTGCCTTCCCTCAACAGATATTTGGACGATAGTTGTCCTTTATTACTCGGCCAGTTTGTGAATTGCTGTGCCCCTGAGCTCCATTTTTCAACTCGTTTTAGTTGAGCTGACCGCAAGTCCAAAATTTTGGTTCAGGACCTATACTGGTTCCCAGTGGGGGGCTGAGACTTTGGTTAATTCTTCTTCCTGCCGGGAAATTACAGTGATATATGCCCGTCCAAATGCCTAACAACTACTCTCTCATTGGTTCTCCCTCTTCCCTTTCATCCTCTGCCAAATTGGCAACCTGTGCGAACCAGGAGGTTAAAGGGGCTGTCTCTCCAAGTTTGGAGCTTGATAGTAAAGCAGATGGAAAGTCAAACCGGAGCACCAGGAGAGGGACTATTCGTTGAGTTTTAGAAACCTTTCGTATTCACAGTGTGTCCGTTCTCTAGGTTTCCCGTACATGTTATATCTGTAGTAATATTCCCTTCAACCTGGAGAGTTGGGACCCATGGAATGTGTGCCATGCATTATTGCTTTAAAGGGTCTGCATTTGCTCACCCAATCTCACCAATTCTCTCAGTCCCAAGTGTCCAGCCTTATGCCACATCCAGCTGTCATTGTAGATAGGGTCACTTCAGGTTTCATCAGAGACCCTGAAGGAATTGTGAAGAATTTCACAGTTTTTTTATTTTATTTTTGAAATTCCTTTTTATAGTGGGTTTGAGCTGATTCTCGCTGCCATATTTATGCCATTCTAGACACACTTGATTCCCTTACGGAGACATATCAATACATCGGTTGTAAGATTCTTACTAGTCAGATATATTCCTCTGCGGGAAATATGGGGTTTTGAGTCCCTTTCACTGAGGAAGGTGTAGGTCTTGTCTATTCCATAGTTGGTATTTGGAACGGTACCTGTGCTTATATCAAACTCTGGTTTTATGCATCACCCCACCTCTCCTTCCCCCTTAAGCAGGCATAAGAGTGTTTTCTAAATGTGAGACACTGTTCTCTTTCCTAACTCAGTTCAAGTGTAGCCATGTTTACAGGATCTTCATAAGTGATATCTTATGATAAGTTTCTTTTTCTCTGTGACTTATTTCACTTAAAATCATCGTACCTGAATCCACCCATTTTGCTGCTACTGGTCTTATGACATTGATTTCATGGCTGAGGGATATTCCATCATACGTAAGTACCACAATTTTTTGAACCATTTTTATATTTCCTGGGATATTTAAGGTGTACCCAAGTTGAGGTCCTTGTAAGCAGTGCACCCCTAAATTTTGGGGTGGCTCTGTCTTATTGATCTTCAGTTTTCCCAAGGTATATTCCCTAGACTGGAAGTGCCCTTGGCTCTGTAGCTCTGTTCTTTACTTGTTTTAGGGAACACAATGCACTCCTCCATAGAGGCAGTTGGCAATTTACATACCGCCCATCAGCATAACAAGGCTCCCTGTTCTCCAGGGCCTGTCTTGCCTTTCTGGATTTTACACATTTTGTGGATGTCCCTTTTGACCGGTGGGAAGTGATACTTCTTTGTAGTGCAGATTTGCATTGCCCGCTTGCTTGCTTGGCCAAAAAGGGCGTATGCGTTTTCTCCTGAATATATTCAGGAGAAAACGCATACGCCCTTTTTGGCCAAGTGCATCATTGTCGATGTTGTGCCCCTCTTCCTGTGCTTTAAAGGCGATTCCAACGTACCTCTTGAAATCTGTTTCCTGCTATTCTGCCTCGCTTTCAGGTCCGCCTCGTTGCCTTCCCTCAACAGATTTTTGGACGATAGTTGTCCTTTATTACTCGGCCAGTTTGTGAATTGCTGTGCCCCTGAGCTCCATTTTTCAACTCGTTTTTGGTGAGCTGACCGCAAGTCCAAAATTTTGGTTCAGGTCCTATACCGGTTCCCGGTGAGGGGCTGAGACTTTGGTTAATTCTTCT
This sequence comes from Hyperoodon ampullatus, assembly GCF_949752795.1. NCBI lineage: Eukaryota > Metazoa > Chordata > Mammalia > Artiodactyla > Ziphiidae > Hyperoodon > Hyperoodon ampullatus. The sequence continues at coordinate 141,949 of NW_027640445.1, forward strand.
TCCTGCCGGGAAATTACAGTGATATGAGCCCGTCCAAATGCCTATCAGGTACTCTCTCAGTGGTTCTCCCTCATCCCTTTCATCCTCTGCCAAATTGGCAACCTGTGCGAACCAGGAGGTTAAAGGGGCTGTCTCTCCAAGTTGGGAGGTTGATAGTAAAGCAGATGGAAAGTCAAACCTTAGCACCAGGAGAGGGACTATTCGTTGAGTTTTAGAAACCTTTCGTATTCACAGTGTGTCCGTTCTCTATGTTTCCCGTACATGTTATAACTGTAGTAATATTCCCTTCAACCTGGAGAGTTGGGACCCATGGAATGGGTGCCATGCATTATTGCTTTAAACGGTCTGCATTTGCTCACCAAATCTCACCAATCCCCTCAGTCCCAAGTGTCCAGCCTTATGCCATATCCAGCTGTCGTTGTAGATAGGGTCATTCCAGGTTTCATCATTGACACTGAAGGAATTGTAAAGAATTTCCCAGTTTTTTTGTTTTGTTTTTGAAATTCCTTTTTATAGTGGGTTTGAGCTGATTCTCGCTGCCATGTTTATGCCTGTCTAGACACACTTGATTCCCTTACGGAGACATATCAATACATAGGTTTTAAGATTCTTACTAGTCAGATATATTCCTCTGCGGGAAATATGGTGTTTTGAGTCCCTTTCACTGAGGAAGGTGTAGGTCTTGTCTATTCCATATTTGGTTTTTGGAACGGTACCTGTGCTTATATCAAACTCTGGTTTTATGCATCACACCACCTCTCCTTCCCCCTTAAGCAGGCATAAGAGTGTTTTCTAAATGTGAGACACTGTTCTCTTTCCTAACTCAGTTCAAGTGTAGCCATGTTTACAGGATCTTCATAAGTGATATCTTATGATAAGTTTCTTTTTCTGTGTGACTTATTTCACTTAGAATCATCGTACCTGAATCCACCCATTTTGCTGCTACTGTTCTTATGACGTTGATTTCATGGCTGAGGGATATTCCATCGTACGTAAGTACCACAATTTTTTGAACCATTTTTATATTTCCTGGGATATTTAACGTGTACCCAAGTTGAGGTCCTTGTAAGCAGTGCAGCCCTAAATTTTGGGGTGGCTCTGTCTTATTGATTTTCAGTTTTCCCAAAATATATTCCCTAGACTGGAAGTGCCCTTGGCTCTGTAGCTCTGTTCTTTACTTGTTTTAGGGAACACAATGTACTCCTCCAGGGAGGCAGTTGGCAATTTACATCCCGCCCATCAGCATAACAAGGCTCCCTGTTCTCCAGGGCCTGTCTTGCCTTTCTGGTTTTTACACATTTTGTGGATGTCCCTTTTGACCGGTGGGAAGTGATACTTCTTTGTAGTGCAGATTTGCATTGCCCGCTTCCTTGCTTGGCCAAAAAGGGCGTATGCGTTTTCTCCTGAATATATTCAGGAGAAAACTCATATGCCCTTTTTGGCCAAGTGCATCATTGTCGAAGTTGTGCCCCTCTTCCTGTGCTTTAAAGGCAATTCCAACGTACCTCTTGAAATCTGTTTCCTGCTATTCTGCCTCGCTTTCAAGTCTGCCTCGTTGCCTTCCCTCAACAGATTTTTGGACGATAGTTGTCCTTTATTACTCGGCCAGTTTGTGAATTGCTGTGCCCCTGAGCTCCATTTTTCAACTCGTTTTAGGTGAGCTGACCGCAAGTCCAAAATTTTGGTTCAGGACCTATACTGGTTCCCGGTGGGGGGCTGAGACTTTGGTTAATTCTTCTTCCTGCCGGGAAATTACAGTGATATGTGCCCGTCCAAATGCCTAACAGCTACTCTCTCATTGGTTCTCCCTCTTCCCTTTCATCCTCTGCCAAATTGGCAACCTGTGCGAACCAGGAGGTTAAAGGGGCTGTCTCTCCAAGTTGGGAGGTTGATAGTAAAGCAGATGGAAAGTCAAACCGGAGCACCAAGAGAGAGACTATTCGTTGAGTTTTAGAAACCTTTCGTATTCACAGTGTGTCCGTTCTCTAGGTTTCCCGTACATGTTATAACTGTAGTAATATTCCCTTCAACCTGGAGAGTTGGGACCCACGGAATGGGTGCCTTGCATTATTGCTTTAAAGGCTCTGCATTTGTTCACCCAATCTCACCAATCCTCTCAGTCCCAAGTGTCCAGCCTTATGCCACATCCAGCTGTCATGGTAGATAGGGTCATTCCAGGTTTCATCAGAGACCCTGAAGGAATTGCAAAGAATTTCCCAGTTTTTTTGTTTTGTTTTTGAAATTCCTTTTTATAGTGGGTTTGAGCTGATTCTCGCTGCCATGTTTATGCCAGTCTAGACACACTTGATTCCCTTATGGAGACATATCAATACATAGGTTTTAAGATTCTTACTAGTCAGATATATTCCTCTGCGGCAAATATGGGGTTTTGAGTCCCTTTCACTGAGGAAGGTGTAGGTCTTGTCTATTCCATAGTTGGTTTTTGGAATGGTAACTGTGCTTATATCAAACTCTGGTTTTATGCATCACCCCACCTCTCCTTCCCCCTTAAGCAGGCATAACAGTGTTTTCTAAATGTGAGACACTGTTCTCTTTCCTAACTCAGTTCAAGTGTAGCCATGTTTACAGGATCTTCATAAGTGATATCTTATGATAAGTTTCTTTTTCTCTGTGACTTATTTCACTTAGAATCATCGTACCTGAATCCACCCATTTTGCTGCTACTGGTCTTATGACACTGATTTCATGGCTGAGGGATATTCCATCGTACGTAAGTACCACAATTTTTTGAACCAGTTTTATATTTCCTGGGATATTTAAGGTGTACCCAAGTTGAGGTCCTTGTAAGCAGTGCAGCCCTAAATTTTCGGGTGGCTCTGTCTTATTGATCTTCAGGTTTCCCAAGGTTTATTCCCTAGACTGGAAGTGCCCTTGCCTCTGTAGCTCTGTTCTTTACTTGTTTTAGGGAACACAATGTACTCCTCCAGAGAGGCAGTTGGCAATTTACATCCCGCCCATCAGCATAACAAGGCTCCCTGTTCTCCACGGCCTGTCTTGCCTTTCTGGTTTTTACACATTTTGTGGATGTCCCTTTTGACCGGTGGGAAGTGATACTTCTTTGTAGTGCAGATTTGCATTGCCCGCTTGCTTGCTTGGCCAAAAAGGGCGTATGCGTTTTCTCCTGAATATATTCTGGAGAAAACGCATACGCACTTTTTGGCCAATTATATCATTGTCGAAGTTGTGCCTCTCTTCCTGTGCTTTAAAGGTGATTCCAACGTACCTCTTGAAATCTGTTTCCTGCTATTGTGCCTCGCTTTCAAGTCCACCTCGTTGCCTTCCCTCAACAGATTTTTGGACGATAGTTGTCCTTTATTACTTGGCCAGTTTGTGAATTGCTGTGCCCCTGAGCTCCATTTTTCAACTCGTTTTTGGTGAGCTGACCGCAAGTCCAAAATTTTGGTTCAGGACCTATGCTGGTTCCCGGTGGGTGGCTGAGACTTTGGTTAATTCTTCTTCCTGCCGGGAAATTACAGTGATATGTGCCCGTCCAAATGCCTATCAGCTACTCTCTCATTGGTTCTCCCTCTTCCCTTTCATCCTCTGCCAAATTGGCAACCTGTGCGAACCAGGAGGTTAAAGGGGCTGTCTCTCCAAGTTGGGAGGTTGATAGTAAAGCAGATGGAAAGTCAAACTGGAGCACCAGGAGGGGGACTATTCCTTGAGTTTTAGAAACCTTTCGTATTCACAGTGTGTCCGTTCTCTAGGATTCCCGTACATGTTATATCTGTAGTAATATTCCCTTCAACCTGGAGAGTTGGGACCCATGGAATGGGTGCCATGCATTATTGCTTTAAAGTGTCTGCATTTGCTAACCCAATCTCACCAATCCTCTCAGTCCCAAGTGTCCAGCCTTATGCCACATCCAGCTGTCATTGTAGATAGGGTCATTCCAGGTATCATCAGAGACCCTGAAGGAATTGTAAAGAATTTCCCAGTTTTTTTTGTTTTATTTTTGAAATTCCTTTTTATAGTGGGTTTGAGCTGATTCTCGCTGCCATATTTATGCCAGTCTAGACACACTTGATTCCCTTACGGAGACATATCAATACATAGGATTCAAGATTCTTACTAGTCAGATATATTCCTCTGCGGGAAATATGTGCTTTTAGTCCCTTTCACTGAGGAAGGTGTAGGTCTTGTCTATTCCATAGTTGGTTTTTGGAATGGTACCTGTGCTTATATCAAACTCTGGTTTTATGCATCACCCCACCTCTCCTTCCCCCTTAAGCAGGCATAAGAGTGTTTTCTAAGTGTGAGACACTGTTCTCTTTCCTAACTCAGTTCAAGTGTAGCCATGTTTACAGGATCTTCATAAGTGATATCTTATGATAAGTTTCTTTTTCTGTGTGACTTATTTCACTTAGAATCATCGTACCTGAATCCACCCATTTTGCTGCTACTGTTCTTATGACATTGATTTCATGGCTGAGGGATATTCCATCGTACGTAAGTACCACAATTTTTTGAACCATTTTTATATTTCCTGGGATATTTAAGGTGTACCCAAGTTGAGATCCTTGTAAGCAGTGCAGCCCTAAATTTTGGGGTGGCTCTGTCTTATTAACCTTCAGTTTTCCCAAGGTATATTCCCTAGACTGGAAGTGCCCTTGGCTCTGTAGCTCTGTTGTTTACTTGTTTTAGGGAACACAATGCACTCCTCCAGAGAGGCAGTTGGCAATTAACATCCCGCTCATCAGCATAACAAGGCTCCCTGTTCTCCAGGGCCTGTCTTGCCTTTCCGGTTTTTACACATTTTGTGGATGTCCCTTTTGACCGGTGGGAAGTGATACTTCTTTGTAGAGCAGATTTGCATTGCCCGCTTGCTTGCTTGGCCAAAAAGGGCGTATGCGTTTTCTCCTGAATATATTCAGGAGAAAACGCATACGCCCTTTTTGGCCAAGTGCATCATTGTCGAAGTTGTGCCCCTCTTCCTGTGCTTTAAAAGCGATTCCAACATACCTCTTGAAATCTGTTTCCTGCTATTCTGCCTCGCTTTCAAGTCCGCCTCGTTGCCTTCCCTCAACAGATTTTTGGACGATAGTTGTCCTTTATTACTCGGCCAGTTTGTGAATTGCTGTGCCCCTGAGCTCCATTTTTCAACTCGTTTTAGGTGAGCTGACCGCAAGTCCAAAATTTTGGTTCAGGACCTATACTGGTTCCCGGTGGGGGGCTGAGACTTTGGTTGATTCTTCTTCCTGCCGGGAAATTACAGTGATATGTGCCCTTCCAAATGCCTAACAGCTACTCTCTCATTGGTTCTCCCTCTTCCCTTTCATCCTCTGCCAAATTGGCAACCTGTGCGAACCAGGAGGTTAAAGGGGCTGTCTCTCCAAGTTGGAAGGTTGATAGTAAAGCAGATGGAAAGTCAAACCCGAGCACCAGGAGAGGGACTATTCGTTGAGTTTTAGAAACCTTTCGTATTCACAGTGTGTCCGTTCTCTAGGTTTCCCGTACATGTTATAACTGTAGTAATATTCCCTTCAACCTGGAGAGTTGGGACCCATGGATTGGGTGCCATGCATTATTGCTTTAAAGGGTCTGCATTTGCTCACCCAATCTCACCAATCCCCTCAGTCCCAAGTGTCCAGCCTTATGCCACATCCAGCTGTCGTTGTAGATAGGGTCATTCCAGGTTTCATCATTGACACTGAAGGAATTGTAAAGAATTTCCCAGTTTTTTTGTTTTGTTTTTGAAATTCCTTTTTATAGTGGGTTTGAGCTGTTTCTCACTGCCATGTTTATGCCTGTCTAGACACACTTGATTCCCTTACGGAGACATATCAATACATAGGTTTTAAGATTCTTACTAGTCAGATATATTCCTCTGCGGGAAATATGGGGTTTTGAGTCCCTTTCACTGAGGAAGGTGTAGGTCTTGTCTATTCCATAGTTGGTTTTTGGAACGGTACCTGTGCTTATATCAAACTCTGGTTTTATGCATCACACCACCTCTCCTTCCCCCTTAAGCAGGCATAAGAGTGTTTTCTAAATGTGAGACACTGTTCTCTTTCCTAACTCAGTTCAAGTGTAGCCATGTTTACAGGATCTTCATAAGTGATATCTTATGATAAGTTTCTTTTTCTGTGTGACTTATTTCACTTAGAATCATCGTACCTGAATCCACCCATTTTGCTGCTACTGGTCTTATGACATTGATTTCATGGCTGAGGGATATTCCATCGTACGTAAGTACCACAGTTTTTTGAACCATTTTTATATTTCCTGGGATATTTAAGGTGTACCCAAGTTGAGGTCCTTGTAAGCAGTGCAGCCCTAAATTTTGGGGTGGCTCTGTCTTATTGAACTTCAGTTTTCCCAAGGTTTATTTCCTAGACTGGAAGTGCCCTTGGCTCTGTAGCTCTGTTCTTTACTTGTTTTAGGGAACACAATGTACTCCTCCAGAGAGGCAGTTGGCAATTTACATCCCGCCCATCAGCATAACAAGGCTCCCTGTTCTCCAGGGCCTGTCTTGCCTTTCTGGTTTTTACACATTTTGTGGATGTCCCTTTTGACCGGTGGGAAGTGATACTTCTTTGTAGTGCAGATTTGCATTGCCCGCTTGCTTGCTTGGCCAAAAAGGGCGTATGCGTTTTCTCCTGAATATATTCAGGAGAAAACGCATACGCCCTTTTTGGCCAAGTGCATCATTGTCGAAGTTGTGCCCCTCTTCCTGTGCTTTAAAGGCGATTCCAACGTACCTCTTGAAATCTGTTTCCTGCTATTCTGCCTCGCTTTCAGGTCCGCCTCGTTGCCTTCCCTCAACAGATTTTTGGACGATAGTTGTCCTTTATTACTGGGCCAGTTTTTGAATTGCTGTGCCCCTGAGCTCCATTTTTCAACTCGTTTTTGGTGAGCTGACCGCAAGTCCAAAATTTTGGTTCAGGTCCTATACCTGTTCCCGGTGAGGGGCTGAGACTTTGGTTAATTCTTCTTCCTGCCGGGAAATTACAGTGATATGAGCCCGTCCAAATGCCTATCAGGTACTCTCTCAGTGGTTCTCCCTCATCCCTTTCATCCTCTGCCAAATTGGCAACCTGTGCGAACCAGGAGGTTAAAGGGGCTGTCTCTCCAAGTTGGGAGGTTGATAGTAAAGCAGATGGAAAGTCAAAGCTTAGCACCAGGAGAGGGACTATTCGTTGAGTTTTAGAAACCTTTCGTATTCACAGTGTGTCCGTTCTCTATGTTTCCCGTACATGTTATAACTGTAGTAATATTCCCTTCAACCTGGAGAGTTGGGACCCATGGAATGGGTGCCATGCATTACTGCTTTAAACGGTCTGCATTTGCTCACCAAATCTCACCAATCCCCTCAGTCCCAAGTGTCCAGCCTTATGCCATATCCAGCTGTCGTTGTAGATAGGGTCATTCCAGGTTTCATCATTGACACTGAAGGAATTGTAAAGAATTTCCCAGTTTTTTTGTTTTGTTTTTGAAATTCCTTTTTATAGTGGGTTTGAGCTGATTCTCGCTGCCATGTTTATGCCTGTCTAGACACACTTGATTCCCTTATGGAGACATATCAATTCATAGGTTTTAAGATTCTTACTAGTCAGATATATTCCTCTGCGGGAAATATGGTGTTTTGAGTCCCTTTCACTGAGGAAGGTGTAGGTCTTGTCTATTCCATATTTGGTTTTTGGAACGGTACCTGTGCTTATATCAAACTCTGGTTTTATGCATCACACCACCTCTCCTTCCCCCTTAAGCAGGCATAAGAGTGTTTTCTAAATGTGAGACACTGTTCTCTTTCCTAACTCAGTTCAAGTGTAGCCATGTTTACAGGATCTTCATAAGTGATATCTTATGATAAGTTTCTTTTTCTGTGTGACTTATTTCACTTAGAATCATCGTACCTGAATCCACCCATTTTGCTGCTACTGGTCTTATGACACTGATTTCATGGCTGAGGGATATTCCATCGTACGTAAGTACCACAATTTTTTGAACCATTTTTATATTTCCTGGGATATTTAACGTGTACCCAAGTTGAGGTCCTTGTAAGCAGTGCAGCCCTAAATTTTGGGGTGGCTCTGTCTTATTGATTTTCAGTTTTCCCAAAGTATATTCCCTAGACTGGAAGTGCCCTTGGCTCTGTAGCTCTGTTCTTTACTTGTTTTAGGGAACACAATGTACTCCTCCAGGGAGGCAGTTGGCAATTTACATCCCGCCCATCAGCATAACAAGGCTCCCTGTTCTCCAGGGCCTGTCTTGCCTTTCTGGTTTTTACACATTTTGTGGATGTCCCTTTTGACCGGTGGGAAGTGATACTTCTTTGTAGTGCAGATTTGCATTGCCCGCTTCCTTGCTTGGCCAAAAAGGGCGTATGCGTTTTCTCCTGAATATATTCAGGAGAAAACTCATATGCCCTTTTTGGCCAAGTGCATCATTGTCGAAGTTGTGCCCCTCTTCCTGTGCTTTAAAGGCAATTCCAACGTACCTCTTGAAATCTGTTTCCTGCTATTCTGCCTCGCTTTCAAGTCTGCCTCGTTGCCTTCCCTCAACAGATTTTTGGACGATAGTTGTCCTTTATTACTCGGCCAGTTTGTGAATTGCTGTGCCCCTGAGCTCCATTTTTCAACTCGTTTTAGGTGAGCTGACCGCAAGTCCAAAATTTTGGTTCAGGACCTATACTGGTTCCCGGTGGGGGGCTGAGACTTTGGTTAATTCTTCTTCCTGCCGGGAAATTACAGTGATATGTGCCCGTCCAAATGCCTAACAGCTACTCTCTCATTGGTTCTCCCTCTTCCCTTTCATCCTCTGCCAAATTGGCAACCTGTGCGAACCAGGAGGTTAAAGGGGCTGTCTCTCCAAGTTGGGAGGTTGATAGTAAAGCAGATGGAAAGTCAAACCGGAGCACCAGGAGAGAGACTATTCGTTGAGTTTTAGAAACCTTTCGTATTCACAGTGTGTCCGTTCTCTAGGTTTCCCGTACATGTTATAACTGTAGTAATATTCCCTTCAACCTGGAGAGTTGGGACCCATGGAATGGGTGCCTTGCATTATTGCTTTAAAGGCTCTGCATTTGTTCACCCAATCTCACCAATCCTCTCAGTCCCAAGTGTCCAGCCTTATGCCACATCCAGCTGTCATGGTAGATAGGGTCATTCCAGGTTTCATCAGAGACCCTGAAGGAATTGTAAAGAATTTCCCAGTTTTTTTGTTTTGTTTTTGAAATTCCTTTTTATAGTGGGTTTGAGCTGATTCTCGCTGCCATGTTTATGCCAGTCTAGACACACTTGATTCCCTTATGGAGACATATCAATACATAGGTTTTAAGATTCTTACTAGTCAGATATATTCCTCTGCGGCAAATATGGGGTTTTGAGTCCCATTCACTGAGGAAGGTGTAGGTCTTGTCTATTCCATAGTTGGTTTTTGGAATGGTAACTGTGCTTATATCAAACTCTGGTTTTATGCATCACCCCACCTCTCCTTCCCCCTTAAGCAGGCATAACAGTGTTTTCTAAATGTGAGACACTGTTCTCTTTCCTAACTCAGTTCAAGTGTAGCCATGTTTACAGGATCTTCATAAGTGATATCTTATGATAAGTTTCTTTTTCTCTGTGACTTATTTCACTTAGAATCATCGTACCTGAATCCACCCATTTTGCTGCTACTGGTCTTATGACACTGATTTCATGGCTGAGGGATATTCCATCGTACGTAAGTACCACAATTTTTTGAACCAGTTTTATATTTCCTGGGATATTTAAGGTGTACCCAAGTTGAGGTCCTTGTAAGCAGTGCAGCCCTAAATTTTCGGGTGGCTCTGTCTTATTGATCTCCAGGTTTCCCAAGGTTTATTCCCTAGACTGGAAGTGCCCTTGCCTCTGTAGCTCTGTTCTTTACTTGTTTTAGGGAACACAATGTACTCCTCCAGAGAGGCAGTTGGCAATTTACATCCCGCCCATCAGCATAACAAGGCTCCCTGTTCTCTACGGCCTGTCTTGCCTTTCTGGTTTTTACACATTTTGTGGATGTCCCTTTTGACCGGTGGGAAGTGATACTTCTTTGTAGTGCAGATTTGCATTGCCCGCTTGCTTGCTTGGCCAAAAAGGGCGTATGCGTTTTCTCCTGAATATATTCTGGAGAAAACGCATACGCACTTTTTGGCCAATTATATCATTGTCGAAGTTGTGCCTCTCTTCCTGTGCTTTAAAGGTGATTCCAACGTACCTCTTGAAATCTGTTTCCTGCTATTGTGCCTCGCTTTCAAGTCCACCTCGTTGCCTTCCCTCAACAGATTTTTGGACGATAGTTGTCCTTTATTACTCGGCCAGTTTGTGAATTGCTGTGCCCCTGAGCTCCATTTTTCAACTCGTTTTTGGTGAGCTGACCGCAAGTCCAAAATTTTGGTTCAGGACCTATGCTGGTTCCCGGTGGGTGGCTGAGACTTTGGTTAATTCTTCTTCCTGCCGGGAAATTACAGTGATATGTGCCCGTCCAAATGCCTATCAGCTACTCTCTCATTGGTTCTCCCTCTTCCCTTTCATCCTCTGCCAAATTGGCAACCTGTGCGAACCAGGAGGTTAAAGGGGCTGTCTCTCCAAGTTGGGAGGTTGATAGTAAAGCAGATGGAAAGTCAAACTGGAGCACCAGGAGGGGGACTATTCCTTGAGTTTTAGAAACCTTTCGTATTCACAGTGTGTCCGTTCTCTAGGATTCCCGTACATGTTATATCTGTAGTAATATTCCCTTCAACCTGGAGAGTTGGGACCCATGGAATGGGTGCCATGCATTATTGCTTTAAAGTGTCTGCATTTGCTCACCCAATCTCACCAATCCTCTCAGTCCCAAGTGTCCAGCCTTATGCCACATCCAGCTGTCATTGTAGATAGGGTCATTCCAGGTATCATCAGAGACCCTGAAGGAATTGTAAAGAATTTCCCAGTTTTTTTTGTTTTATTTTTGAAATTCCTTTTTATAGTGGGTTTGAGCTGATTCTCGCTGCCATATTTATGCCAGTCTAGACACACTTGATTCCCTTACGGAGACATATCAATACATAGGATTTAAGATTCTTACTAGTCAGATATATTCCTCTGCGGGAAATATGGGCTTTTAGTCCCTTTCACTGAGGAAGGTGTAGGTCTTGTCTATTCCATAGTTGGTTTTTGGAACGGTACCTGTGCTTATATCAAACTCTGGTTTTATGCATCACCCCACCTCTCCTTCCCCCTTAAGCAGGCATAAGAGTGTTTTCTAAGTGTGAGACACTGTTCTCTTTCCTAACTCAGTTCAAGTGTAGCCATGTTTACAGGATCTTCATAAGTGATATCTTATGATAAGTTTCTTTTTCTGTGTGACTTATTTCACTTAGAATCATCGTACCTGAATCCACCCATTTTGCTGCTACTGTTCTTATGACATTGATTTCATGGCTGAGGGATATTCCATCGTACGTAAGTACCACAATTTTTTGAACCATTTTTATATTTCCTGGGATATTTAAGGTGTACCCAAGTTGAGGTCCTTGTAAGCAGTGCAGCCCTAAATTTTGGGGTGGCTCTGTCTTATTAACCTTCAGTTTTCCCAAGGTATATTCCCTAGACTGGAAGTGCCCTTGGCTCTGTAGCTCTGTTGTTTACTTGTTTTAACGAACACAATGCACTCCTCCAGAGAGGCAGTTGGCAATTAACATCCCGCTCATCAGCATAACAAGGCTCCCTGTTCTCCAGGGCCTGTCTTGCCTTTCCGGTTTTTACACATTTTGTGGATGTCCCTTTTGACCGGTGGGAAGTGATACTTCTTTGTAGAGCAGATTTGCATTGCCCGCTTGCTTGCTTGGCCAAAAAGGGCGTATGCGTTTTCTCCTGAATATATTCAGGAGAAAACGCATACGCCCTTTTTGGCCAAGTGCATCATTGTCGAAGTTGTGCCCCTCTTCCTGTGCTTTAAAAGCGATTCCAACATACCTCTTGAAATCTGTTTCCTGCTATTCTGCCTCGCTTTCAAGTCCGCCTCGTTGCCTTCCCTCAACAGATTTTTGGACGATAGTTATCCTTTATTACTCGGCCAGTTTGTGAATTGCTGTGCCCCTGACCTCCATTTTTCAACTCGTTTTAGGTGAGCTGACTGCAAGTCCAAAATTTTGGTTCAGGACCTATACTGGTTCCCGGTGGGGGGCTGAGACTTTGGTTGATTCTTCTTCCTGCCGGGAAATTACAGTGATATGTGCCCTTCCAAATGCCTAACAGCTACTCTCTCATTGGTTCTCCCTCTTCCCTTTCATCCTCTGCCAAATTGGCAACCTGTGCGAACCAGGAGGTTAAAGGGGCTGTCTCTCCAAGTTGGAAGGTTGATAGTAAAGCAGATGGAAAGTCAAACCCGAGCACCAGGAGAGGGACTATTCGTTGAGTTTTAGAAACCTTTCGTATTCACAGTGTGTCCGTTCTCTAGGTTTCCCGTACATGTTATAACTGTAGTAATATTCCCTTCAACCTGGAGAGTTGGAACCCATGGATTGGGTGCCATGCATTATTGCTTTAAAGGGTCTGCATTTGCTCACCCAATCTCACCAATCCCCTCAGTCCCAAGTGTCCAGCCTTATGCCACATCCAGCTGTCGTTGTAGATAGGGTCATTCCAGGTTTCATCATTGACACTGAAGGAATTGTAAAGAATTTCCCAGTTTTTTTGTTTTGTTTTTGAAATTCCTTTTTATAGTGGGTTTGAGCTGATTCTCACTGCCATGTTTATGCCTGTCTAGACACACTTGATTCCCTTAAGGAGACATATCAATACATAGGTTTTAAGATTCTTACTAGTCAGATATATTCCTCTGTGGGAAATATGGGGTTTTGAGTCCCTTTCACTGAGGAAGGTGTAGGTCTTGTCTATTCCATAGTTGGTTTTTGGAACGGTACCTGTGCTTATATCAAACTCTGGTTTTATGCATCACCCCACCTCTCCTTCACCCTTAAGCAGGCATAAGAGTGTTTTCTAAATGTGAGACACTGTTCTCTTTCCTAACTCAGTTCAAGTGTAGCCATGTTTACAGGATCTTCATAAGTGATATCTTATGATAAGTTTCTTTTTCTGTGTGACTTATTTCACTTAGAATCATCGTACCTGAATCCACCCATTTTGCTGCTACTGGTCTTATGACATTGATTTCATGGCTGAGGGATATTCCATCGTACGTAAGTACCACAATTTTTTGAACCATTTTTATATTTCCTGGGATATTTAAGGTGTACCCAAGTTGAGGTCCTTGTAAGCAGTGCAGCCCTAAATTTTGGGGTGGCTCTGTCTTATTGAACTTCAGTTTTCCCAAGGTTTATTTCCTAGACTGGAAGTGCCCTTGGCTCTGTAGCTCTGTTGTTTACTTGTTTTAGGGAACACAATGCACTCCTCCAGAGAGGCAGTTGGCAATTAACATCCCGCTCATCAGCATAACAAGGCTCCCTGTTCTCCAGGGCCTGTCTTGCCTTTCCGGTTTTTACACATTTTGTGGATGTCCCTTTTGACCGGTGGGAAGTGATACTTCTTTGTAGAGCAGATTTGCATTGCCCGCTTGCTTGCTTGGCCAAAAAGGGCGTATGCGTTTTCTCCTGAATATATTCAGGAGAAAACGCATACGCCCTTTTTGGCCAAGTGCATCATTGTCGAAGTTGTGCCCCTCTTCCTGTGCTTTAAAAGCGATTCCAACATACCTCTTGAAATCTGTTTCCTGCTATTCTGCCTCGCTTTCAAGTCCGCCTCGTTGCCTTCCCTCAACAGATTTTTGGACGATAGTTATCCTTTATTACTCGGCCAGTTTGTGAATTGCTGTGCCCCTGACCTCCATTTTTCAACTCGTTTTAGGTGAGCTGACTGCAAGTCCAAAATTTTGGTTCAGGACCTATACTGGTTCCCGGTGGGGGGCTGAGACTTTGGTTGATTCTTCTTCCTGCCGGGAAATTACAGTGATATGTGCCCTTCCAAATGCCTAACAGCTACTCTCTCATTGGTTCTCCCTCTTCCCTTTCATCCTCTGCCAAATTGGCAACCTGTGCGAACCAGGAGGTTAAAGGGGCTGTCTCTCCAAGTTGGAAGGTTGATAGTAAAGCAGATGGAAAGTCAAACCCGAGCACCAGGAGAGGGACTATTCGTTGAGTTTTAGAAACCTTTCGTATTCACAGTGTGTCCGTTCTCTAGGTTTCCCGTACATGTTATAACTGTAGTAATATTCCCTTCAACCTGGAGAGTTGGGACCCATGGATTGGGTGCCATGCATTATTGCTTTAAAGGGTCTGCATTTGCTCACCCAATCTCACCAATCCCCTCAGTCCCAAGTGTCCAGCCTTATGCCACATCCAGCTGTCGTTGTAGATAGGGTCATTCCAGGTTTCATCATTGACACTGAAGGAATTGTAAAGAATTTCCCAGTTTTTTTGTTTTGTTTTTGAAATTCCTTTTTATAGTGGGTTTGAGCTGATTCTCACTGCCATGTTTATGCCTGTCTAGACACACTTGATTCCCTTACGGAGACATATCAATACATAAGTTTTAAGATTCTTACTAGTCAGATATATTCCTCTGTGGGAAATATGGGGTTTTGAGTCCCTTTCACTGAGGAAGGTGTAGGTCTTGTCTATTCCATAGTTGGTTTTTGGAACGGTACCTGTGCTTATATCAAACTCTGGTTTTATGCATCACCCCACCTCTCCTTCACCCTTAAGCAGGCATAAGAGTGTTTTCTAAATGTGAGACACTGTTCTCTTTCCTAACTCAGTTCAAGTGTAGCCATGTTTACAGGATCTTCATAAGTGATATCTTATGATAAGTTTCTTTTTCTGTGTGACTTATTTCACTTAGAATCATCGTACCTGAATCCACCCATTTTGCTGCTACTGGTCTTATGACACTGATTTCATGGCTGAGGGATATTCCATCGTACGTAAGTACCACAATTTTTTGAACCAGTTTTATATTTCCTGGGATATTTAAGGTGTACCCAAGTTGAGGTCCTTGTAAGCAGTGCAGCCCTAAATTTTCGGGTGGCTCTGTCTTATTGATCTTCAGGTTTCCCAAGGTTTATTCCCTAGACTGGAAGTGCCCTTGCCTCTGTAGCTCTGTTCTTTACTTGTTTTAGGGAACACAATGTACTCCTCCAGAGAGGCAGTTGGCAATTTACATCCCGCCCATCAGCATAACAAGGCTCCCTGTTCTCTACGGCCTGTCTTGCCTTTCTGGTTTTTACACATTTTGTGGATGTCCCTTTTGACCGGTGGGAAGTGATACTTCTTTGTAGTGCAGATTTGCATTGCCCGCTTGCTTGCTTGGCCAAAAAGGGCGTATGCGTTTTCTCCTGAATATATTCTGGAGAAAACGCATACGCACTTTTTGGCCAATTATATCATTGTCGAAGTTGTGCCTCTCTTCCTGTGCTTTAAAGGTGATTCCAACGTACCTCTTGAAATCTGTTTCCTGCTATTGTGCCTCGCTTTCAAGTCCACCTCGTTGCCTTCCCTCAACAGATTTTTGGACGATAGTTGTCCTTTATTACTTGGCCAGTTTGTGAATTGCTGTGCCCCTGAGCTCCATTTTTCAACTCGTTTTTGGTGAGCTGACCGCAAGTCCAAAATTTTGGTTCAGGACCTATGCTGGTTCCCGGTGGGTGGCTGAGACTTTGGTTAATTCTTCTTCCTGCCGGGAAATTACAGTGATATGTGCCCGTCCAAATGCCTATCAGCTACTCTCTCATTGGTTCTCCCTCTTCCCTTTCATCCTCTGCCAAATTGGCAACCTGTGCGAACCAGGAGGTTAAAGGGGCTGTCTCTCCAAGTTGGGAGGTTGATAGTAAAGCAGATGGAAAGTCAAACTGGAGCACCAGGAGGGGGACTATTCCTTGAGTTTTAGAAACCTTTCGTATTCACAGTGTGTCCGTTCTCTAGGATTCCCGTACATGTTATATCTGTAGTAATATTCCCTTCAACCTGGAGAGTTGGGACCCATGGAATGGGTGCCATGCATTATTGCTTTAAAGTGTCTGCATTTGCTCACCCAATCTCACCAATCCTCTCAGTCCCAAGTGTCCAGCCTTATGCCACATCCAGCTGTCATTGTAGATAGGGTCATTCCAGGTATCATCAGAGACCCTGAAGGAATTGTAAAGAATTTCCCAGTTTTTTTTGTTTTATTTTTGAAATTCCTTTTTATAGTGGGTTTGAGCTGATTCTCGCTGCCATATTTATGCCAGTCTAGACACACTTGATTCCCTTACGGAGACATATCAATACATAGGATTTAAGATTCTTACTAGTCAGATATATTCCTCTGCGGGAAATATGGGCTTTTAGTCCCTTTCACTGAGGAAGGTGTAGGTCTTGTCTATTCCATAGTTGGTTTTTGGAATGGTACCTGTGCTTATATCAAACTCTGGTTTTATGCATCACCCCACCTCTCCTTCCCCCTTAAGCAGGCATAAGAGTGTTTTCTAAGTGTGAGACACTGTTCTCTTTCCTAACTCAGTTCAAGTGTAGCCATGTTTACAGGATCTTCATAAGTGATATCTTATGATAAGTTTCTTTTTCTGTGTGACTTATTTCACTTAGAATCATCGTACCTGAATCCACCCATTTTGCTGCTACTGTTCTTATGACATTGATTTCATGGCTGAGGGATATTCCATCGTACGTAAGTACCACAATTTTTTGAACCATTTTTATATTTCCTGGGATATTTAAGGTGTACCCAAGTTGAGGTCCTTGTAAGCAGTGCAGCCCTAAATTTTGGGGTGGCTCTGTCTTATTAACCTTCAGTTTTCCCAAGGTATATTCCCTAGACTGGAAGTGCCCTTGGCTCTGTAGCTCTGTTGTTTACTTGTTTTAGGGAACACAATGCACTCCTCCAGAGAGGCAGTTGGCAATTAACATCCCGCTCATCAGCATAACAAGGCTCCCTGTTCTCCAGGGCCTGTCTTGCCTTTCCGGTTTTTACACATTTTGTGGATGTCCCTTTTGACCGGTGGGAAGTGATACTTCTTTGTAGAGCAGATTTGCATTGCCCGCTTGCTTGCTTGGCCAAAAAGGGCGTATGCGTTTTCTCCTGAATATATTCAGGAGAAAACGCATACGCCCTTTTTGGCCAAGTGCATCATTGTCGAAGTTGTGCCCCTCTTCCTGTGCTTTAAAAGCGATTCCAACATACCTCTTGAAATCTGTTTCCTGCTATTCTGCCTCGCTTTCAAGTCCGCCTCGTTGCCTTCCCTCAACAGATTTTTGGACGATAGTTATCCTTTATTACTCGGCCAGTTTGTGAATTGCTGTGCCCCTGACCTCCATTTTTCAACTCGTTTTAGGTGAGCTGACTGCAAGTCCAAAATTTTGGTTCAGGACCTATACTGGTTCCCGGTGGGGGGCTGAGACTTTGGTTGATTCTTCTTCCTGCCGGGAAATTACAGTGATATGTGCCCTTCCAAATGCCTAACAGCTACTCTCTCATTGGTTCTCCCTCTTCCCTTTCATCCTCTGCCAAATTGGCAACCTGTGCGAACCAGGAGGTTAAAGGGGCTGTCTCTCCAAGTTGGAAGGTTGATAGTAAAGCAGATGGAAAGTCAAACCCGAGCACCAGGAGAGGGACTATTCGTTGAGTTTTAGAAACCTTTCGTATTCACAGTGTGTCCGTTCTCTAGGTTTCCCGTACATGTTATAACTGTAGTAATATTCCCTTCAACCTGGAGAGTTGGGACCCATGGATTGGGTGCCATGCATTATTGCTTTAAAGGGTCTGCATTTGCTCACCCAATCTCACCAATCCCCTCAGTCCCAAGTGTCCAGCCTTATGCCACATCCAGCTGTCGTTGTAGATAGGGTCATTCCAGGTTTCATCATTGACACTGAAGGAATTGTAAAGAATTTCCCAGTTTTTTTGTTTTGTTTTTGAAATTCCTTTTTATAGTGGGTTTGAGCTGATTCTCACTGCCATGTTTATGCCTGTCTAGACACACTTGATTCCCTTACGGAGACATATCAATACATAAGTTTTAAGATTCTTACTAGTCAGATATATTCCTCTGTGGGAAATATGGGGTTTTGAGTCCCTTTCACTGAGGAAGGTGTAGGTCTTGTCTATTCCATAGTTGGTTTTTGGAACGGTACCTGTGCTTATATCAAACTCTGGTTTTATGCATCACCCCACCTCTCCTTCACCCTTAAGCAGGCATAAGAGTGTTTTCTAAATGTGAGACACTGTTCTCTTTCCTAACTCAGTTCAAGTGTAGCCATGTTTACAGGATCTTCATAAGTGATATCTTATGATAAGTTTCTTTTTCTGTGTGACTTATTTCACTTAGAATCATCGTACCTGAATCCACCCATTTTGCTGCTACTGGTCTTATGACATTGATTTCATGGCTGAGGGATATTCCATCGTACGTAAGTACCACAGTTTTTTGAACCATTTTTATATTTCCTGGGATATTTAAGGTGTACCCAAGTTGAGGTCCTTGTAAGCAGTGCAGCCCTAAATTTTGGGGTGGCTCTGTCTTATTGAACTTCAGTTTTCCCAAGGTTTATTTCCTAGACTGGAAGTGCCCTTGGCTCTGTAGCTCTGTTCTTTACTTGTTTTAGGGAACACAATGTACTCCTCCAGAGAGGCAGTTGGCAATTTACATCCCGCCCATCAGCATAACAAGGCTCCCTGTTCTCCAGGGCCTGTCTTGCCTTTCTGGTTTTTACACATTTTGTGGATGTCCCTTTTGACCGGTGGGAAGTGATACTTCTTTGTAGTGCAGATTTGCATTGCCCGCTTGCTTCCTTGGCCAAAAAGGGCGTATGCGTTTTCTCCTGAATATATTCAGGAGAAAATGCATACGCCCTTTTTGGCCAAGTGCATCATTGTCGAAGTTGTGCCTCTCTTCCTGTGCTTTAAAGGTGATTCCAACGTACCTCTTGCAATCTGTTTCCTGCTATTCTGCCTCACGTTCAAGTCTGCCTCGTTGCCTTCCCTCAACAGATTTTTGGACGATAGTTGTCCTTTATTACTTGGCCAGTTTGTGAATTGCTGTGCCCCTGAGCTCCATTTTTCAACTCGTTTTTGGTGAGCTGACCGCAAGTCCAAAATTTTGGTTCAGGACCTATGCTGGTTCCCGGTGGGTGGCTGAGACTTTGGTTAATTCTTCTTCCTGCTGGGAAATTACAGTGATATGTGCCCGTCCAAATGCCTAACAGCTACTCTCTCATTGGTTCTCCCTCTTCCCTTTCATCCTCTGCCAAATTGGCAACCTGTGCGAACCAGGAGGTTAAAGGGGCTGTCTCTCCAAGTTGGGAGGTTGATAGTAAAGCAGGTGGAAAGTCAAACCGGAGCACCAGGAGAGGGACTATTCGTTGAGTTTTAGAATCCTTTCGTATTCACAGTGTGTCCGTTTTCTAGGTTTCCCGTACATGTTATAACTGTAGTAATATTCCCTTCAACCTCGAAAGTTGGGACCCATGGAATGGGTGCCATGCATTATTGCATTAAAGGGTCTGCATTTGCTCATCCAATCTCACCAATCCCCTCAGTCCCAAGTGTCCAGCCTTATGCCATATCCAGCTGTCGTTGTAGATAGGGTCATTCCAGGTTTCCTCATTGACCCTGAAGGAATTGTAGAGAATTTCCCAGTTTTTTTGTTTTGTTTTTGAAATTCATTTTTATAGAGGGTTTGAGCTGATTCTCGCTGCCATGTTTATGCCAGTCTAGACACACTTGATTCCCTTACGGAGACATATCAATCCATAGGTTTTAAGATTATTACTAGTCAGATATATTCCTCTGCGGGAAATATGGGGTTTTGAGTCCCTTTCACTGAGGAAGGTGTAGGTCTTGTCTATTCCATAGTTGGTTTTTGGAACGGTACCTGTGCTTATATCAAACTCTGGTTTTATGCATCACCCCACCTCTCCTTCTCCCTTAAGCAGGCATAAGAGTGTTTTCTAAATGTGAGACACTGATCTCTTTCCTAACTCAGTTCAAGTGTAGCCATGTTTACAGGATCTTCATAAGTGATATCTTATGATAAGTTTCTTTTTCTGTGTGACTTATTTCACTTAGAATCATCGTACCTGAATCCACCCATTTTGCTGCTACTGGTCTTATGTCATTGATTTCATGGCTGAGGGATATTCCATCGTACGTAAGAACCACAATTTTTTGAACCATTTTTATATTTCCTGGGATATTTAAGGTGTACCCAAGTTGAGGTCCTTGTAAGCAGTGCAGCCCTAAATTTTGGGGTGGCTCTGTCTTATTGATTTTCAGTTTTCCCAAGGTATATTCCCTAGACTCGAAGTGCCCTTGGCTCTGTAGCTCTGTTGTTTACTTGTTTTAGGGAACACAATGCACTCCTCCAGAGAGGCAGTTGGCAATTTACATCCCGCCCATCAGCATAACAAGGCTCCCTGTTCTCCAGGGCCTGTCTTGCCTTTCTGGTTTTTACACATTTTGTGGATGTCCCTTTTGACCGGTGGGAAGTGATACTTCTTTGTAGTGCAGATTTGCATTGCCCGCTTGCTTGCTTGGCCAAAAAGGGCGTATGCGTTTTCTCCTGAATATATTCAGGAGAAAACGCATACGCCCTTTTTGGCCAAGTGCATCATTGTCGAAGTTGTGCCCCTCTTCCTGTGCTTTAAAGGCGATTCCAACGTACCTCTTGAAATCTGTTTCCTGCTATTCTGCCTTGCTTTCAAGTCCGCCTCGTTGCCTTCCCTCAACAGATATTTGGACGATAGTTGTCTTTTATTACTCGGCCAGTTTGTGAATTGCTGTGCCCCTGAGCTCCGTTTTTCAACTCGTTTTAGTTGAGCTGACCGCAAGTCCAAAATTTTGGTTCAGGACCTATACTGGTTCCCGGTGGGGGGCTGAGACTTTGGTTAATTCTTCTTCCTGCCGGGAAATTACAGTGATATATGCCCGTCCAAATGCCTAACAACTATTCTCTCATTGGTTCTCCCTCTTCCCTTTCATCCTCTGCCAAATTGGCAACCTGTGCGAACCAGGAGGTTAAAGGGGCTGTCTCTCCAAGTTGGGAGCTTGATAGTAAAGCAGATGGAAAGTCAAACCGGAGCACCAGGAGAGGGACTATTCGTTGAGTTTTAGAAACCTTTCGTATTCACAGTCTCTCCGTTCTCTAGGATTCCCGTACATGTTATATCTGTAGTAATATTCCCTTCAACCTGGAGAGTTGGGACCCATGGAATGTGTGCCATGCATTATTGCTTTAAAGGGTCTGCATTTGCTCACCCAATCTCACCAATTCTCTCAGTCCCAAGTGTCCAGCCTTATGCCACATCCAGCTGTCATTGTAGATAGGGTCACTTCAGGTTTCATCAGAGACCCTGAAGGAATTGTGAAGAATTTCACAGTTTTTTTATTTTATTTTTGAAATTCCTTTTTATAGTGGGTTTGAGCTGATTCTCGCTGCCATATTTATGCCATTCTAGACACACTTGATTCCCTTACGGAGACATATCAATACATCGGTTGTAAGATTCTTACTAGTCAGATATATTCCTCTGCGGGAAATATGGGGTTTTGAGTCCCTTTCACTGAGGAAGGTGTAGGTCTTGTCTATTCCATAGTTGGTATTTGGAACGGTACCTGTGCTTATATCAAACTCTGGTTTTATGCATCACCCCACCTCTCCTTCCCCCTTAAGCAGGCATAAGAGTGTTTTCTAAATGTGAGACACTGTTCTCTTTCCTAACTCAGTTCAAGTGTAGCCATGTTTACAGGATCTTCATAAGTGATATCTTATGATAAGTTTCTTTTTCTCTGTGACTTATTTCACTTAAAATCATCGTACCTGAATCCACCCATTTTGCTGCTACTGGTCTTATGACATTGATTTCATGGCTGAGGGATATTCCATCATACGTAAGTACCACAATTTTTTGAACCATTTTTATATTTCCTGGGATATTTAAGGTGTACCCAAGTTGAGGTCCTTGTAAGCAGTGCAGCCCTAAATTTTGGGGTGGCTCTGTCTTATTGATCTTCAGTTTTCCCAAGGTATATTCCCTAGACTGGAAGTGCCCTTGGCTCTGTAGCTCTGTTCTTTACTTGTTTTAGGGAACACAATGCACTCCTCCATAGAGGCAGTTGGCAATTTACATACCGCCCATCAGCATAACAAGGCTCCCTGTTCTCCAGGGCCTGTCTTGCCTTTCTGGATTTTACACATTTTGTGGATGTCCCTTTTGACCGGTGGGAAGTGATACTTCTTTGTAGTGCAGATTTGCATTGCCCGCTTGCTTGCTTGGCCAAAAAGGGCGTATGCGTTTTCTCCTGAATATATTCAGGAGAAAACGCATACGCCCTTTTTGGCCAAGTGCATCATTGTCGATGTTGTGCCCCTCTTCCTGTGCTTTAAAGGCGATTCCAACGTACCTCTTGAAATCTGTTTCCTGCTATTCTGCCTCGCTTTCAGGTCCGCCTCGTTGCCTTCCCTCAACAGATTTTTGGACGATAGTTGTCCTTTATTACTCGGCCAGTTTGTGAATTGCTGTGCCCCTGAGCTCCATTTTTCAACTCGTTTTTGGTGAGCTGACCGCAAGTCCAAAATTTTGGTTCAGGTCCTATACCGGTTCCCGGTGAGGGGCTGAGACTTTGGTTAATTCTTCTTCCTGCCGGGAAATTACAGTGATATGAGCCCGTCCAAATGCCTATCAGGTACTCTCTCAGTGGTTCTCCCTCATCCCTTTCATCCTCTGCCAAATTGGCAACCTGTGCGAACCAGGAGGTTAAAGGGGCTGTCTCTCCAAGTTGGGAGGTTGATAGTAAAGCAGATGGAAAGTCAAACCTTAGCACCAGGAGAGGGACTATTCGTTGAGTTTTAGAAACCTTTCGTATTCACAGTGTGTCCGTTCTCTATGTTTCCCGTACATGTTATAACTGTAGTAATATTCCCTTCAACCTGGAGAGTTGGGACCCATGGAATGGGTGCCATGCATTATTGCTTTAAACGGTCTGCATTTGCTCACCAAATCTCACCAATCCCCTCAGTCCCAAGTGTCCAGCCTTATGCCATATCCAGCTGTCGTTGTAGATAGGGTCATTCCAGGTTTCATCATTGACACTGAAGGAATTGTAAAGAATTTCCCAGTTTTTTTGTTTTGTTTTTGAAATTCCTTTTTATAGTGGGTTTGAGCTGATTCTCGCTGCCATGTTTATGCCTGTCTAGACACACTTGATTCCCTTACGGAGACATATCAATACATAGGTTTTAAGATTCTTACTAGTCAGATATATTCCTCTGCGGGAAATATGGTGTTTTGAGTCCCTTTCACTGAGGAAGGTGTAGGTCTTGTCTATTCCATATTTGGTTTTTGGAACGGTACCTGTGCTTATATCAAACTCTGGTTTTATGCATCACACCACCTCTCCTTCCCCCTTAAGCAGGCATAAGAGTGTTTTCTAAATGTGAGACACTGTTCTCTTTCCTAACTCAGTTCAAGTGTAGCCATGTTTACAGGATCTTCATAAGTGATATCTTATGATAAGTTTCTTTTTCTGTGTGACTTATTTCACTTAGAATCATCGTACCTGAATCCACCCATTTTGCTGCTACTGTTCTTATGACGTTGATTTCATGGCTGAGGGATATTCCATCGTACGTAAGTACCACAATTTTTTGAACCATTTTTATATTTCCTGGGATATTTAACGTGTACCCAAGTTGAGGTCCTTGTAAGCAGTGCAGCCCTAAATTTTGGGGTGGCTCTGTCTTATTGATTTTCAGTTTTCCCAAAATATATTCCCTAGACTGGAAGTGCCCTTGGCTCTGTAGCTCTGTTCTTTACTTGTTTTAGGGAACACAATGTACTCCTCCAGGGAGGCAGTTGGCAATTTACATCCCGCCCATCAGCATAACAAGGCTCCCTGTTCTCCAGGGCCTGTCTTGCCTTTCTGGTTTTTACACATTTTGTGGATGTCCCTTTTGACCGGTGGGAAGTGATACTTCTTTGTAGTGCAGATTTGCATTGCCCGCTTCCTTGCTTGGCCAAAAAGGGCGTATGCGTTTTCTCCTGAATATATTCAGGAGAAAACTCATATGCCCTTTTTGGCCAAGTGCATCATTGTCGAAGTTGTGCCCCTCTTCCTGTGCTTTAAAGGCAATTCCAACGTACCTCTTGAAATCTGTTTCCTGCTATTCTGCCTCGCTTTCAAGTCTGCCTCGTTGCCTTCCCTCAACAGATTTTTGGACGATAGTTGTCCTTTATTACTCGGCCAGTTTGTGAATTGCTGTGCCCCTGAGCTCCATTTTTCAACTCGTTTTAGGTGAGCTGACCGCAAGTCCAAAATTTTGGTTCAGGACCTATACTGGTTCCCGGTGGGGGGCTGAGACTTTGGTTAATTCTTCTTCCTGCCGGGAAATTACAGTGATATGTGCCCGTCCAAATGCCTAACAGCTACTCTCTCATTGGTTCTCCCTCTTCCCTTTCATCCTCTGCCAAATTGGCAACCTGTGCGAACCAGGAGGTTAAAGGGGCTGTCTCTCCAAGTTGGGAGGTTGATAGTAAAGCAGATGGAAAGTCAAACCGGAGCACCAGGAGAGAGACTATTCGTTGAGTTTTAGAAACCTTTCGTATTCACAGTGTGTCCGTTCTCTAGGTTTCCCGTACATGTTATAACTGTAGTAATATTCCCTTCAACCTGGAGAGTTGGGACCCACGGAATGGGTGCCTTGCATTATTGCTTTAAAGGCTCTGCATTTGTTCACCCAATCTCACCAATCCTCTCAGTCCCAAGTGTCCAGCCTTATGCCACATCCAGCTGTCATGGTAGATAGGGTCATTCCAGGTTTCATCAGAGACCCTGAAGGAATTGCAAAGAATTTCCCAGTTTTTTTGTTTTGTTTTTGAAATTCCTTTTTATAGTGGGTTTGAGCTGATTCTCGCTGCCATGTTTATGCCAGTCTAGACACACTTGATTCCCTTATGGAGACATATCAATACATAGGTTTTAAGATTCTTACTAGTCAGATATATTCCTCTGCGGCAAATATGGGGTTTTGAGTCCCTTTCACTGAGGAAGGTGTAGGTCTTGTCTATTCCATAGTTGGTTTTTGGAATGGTAACTGTGCTTATATCAAACTCTGGTTTTATGCATCACCCCACCTCTCCTTCCCCCTTAAGCAGGCATAACAGTGTTTTCTAAATGTGAGACACTGTTCTCTTTCCTAACTCAGTTCAAGTGTAGCCATGTTTACAGGATCTTCATAAGTGATATCTTATGATAAGTTTCTTTTTCTCTGTGACTTATTTCACTTAGAATCATCGTACCTGAATCCACCCATTTTGCTGCTACTGGTCTTATGACACTGATTTCATGGCTGAGGGATATTCCATCGTACGTAAGTACCACAATTTTTTGAACCAGTTTTATATTTCCTGGGATATTTAAGGTGTACCCAAGTTGAGGTCCTTGTAAGCAGTGCAGCCCTAAATTTTCGGGTGGCTCTGTCTTATTGATCTTCAGGTTTCCCAAGGTTTATTCCCTAGACTGGAAGTGCCCTTGCCTCTGTAGCTCTGTTGTTTACTTGTTTTAGGGAACACAATGCACTCCTCCAGAGAGGCAGTTGGCAATTAACATCCCGCTCATCAGCATAACAAGGCTCCCTGTTCTCCAGGGCCTGTCTTGCCTTTCCGGTTTTTACACATTTTGTGGATGTCCCTTTTGACCGGTGGGAAGTGATACTTCTTTGTAGAGCAGATTTGCATTGCCCGCTTGCTTGCTTGGCCAAAAAGGGCGTATGCGTTTTCTCCTGAATATATTCAGGAGAAAACGCATACGCCCTTTTTGGCCAAGTGCATCATTGTCGAAGTTGTGCCCCTCTTCCTGTGCTTTAAAAGCGATTCCAACATACCTCTTGAAATCTGTTTCCTGCTATTCTGCCTCGCTTTCAAGTCCGCCTCGTTGCCTTCCCTCAACAGATTTTTGGACGATAGTTGTCCTTTATTACTCGGCCAGTTTGTGAATTGCTGTGCCCCTGAGCTCCATTTTTCAACTCGTTTTAGGTGAGCTGACCGCAAGTCCAAAATTTTGGTTCAGGACCTATACTGGTTCCCGGTGGGGGGCTGAGACTTTGGTTGATTCTTCTTCCTGCCGGGAAATTACAGTGATATGTGCCCTTCCAAATGCCTAACAGCTACTCTCTCATTGGTTCTCCCTCTTCCCTTTCATCCTCTGCCAAATTGGCAACCTGTGCGAACCAGGAGGTTAAAGGGGCTGTCTCTCCAAGTTGGAAGGTTGATAGTAAAGCAGATGGAAAGTCAAACCCGAGCACCAGGAGAGGGACTATTCGTTGAGTTTTAGAAACCTTTCGTATTCACAGTGTGTCCGTTCTCTAGGTTTCCCGTACATGTTATAACTGTAGTAATATTCCCTTCAACCTGGAGAGTTGGGACCCATGGATTGGGTGCCATGCATTATTGCTTTAAAGGGTCTGCATTTGCTCACCCAATCTCACCAATCCCCTCAGTCCCAAGTGTCCAGCCTTATGCCACATCCAGCTGTCGTTGTAGATAGGGTCATTCCAGGTTTCATCATTGACACTGAAGGAATTGTAAAGAATTTCCCAGTTTTTTTGTTTTGTTTTTGAAATTCCTTTTTATAGTGGGTTTGAGCTGTTTCTCACTGCCATGTTTATGCCTGTCTAGACACACTTGATTCCCTTACGGAGACATATCAATACATAGGTTTTAAGATTCTTACTAGTCAGATATATTCCTCTGCGGGAAATATGGGGTTTTGAGTCCCTTTCACTGAGGAAGGTGTAGGTCTTGTCTATTCCATAGTTGGTTTTTGGAACGGTACCTGTGCTTATATCAAACTCTGGTTTTATGCATCACACCACCTCTCCTTCCCCCTTAAGCAGGCATAAGAGTGTTTTCTAAATGTGAGACACTGTTCTCTTTCCTAACTCAGTTCAAGTGTAGCCATGTTTACAGGATCTTCATAAGTGATATCTTATGATAAGTTTCTTTTTCTGTGTGACTTATTTCACTTAGAATCATCGTACCTGAATCCACCCATTTTGCTGCTACTGGTCTTATGACATTGATTTCATGGCTGAGGGATATTCCATCGTACGTAAGTACCACAGTTTTTTGAACCATTTTTATATTTCCTGGGATATTTAAGGTGTACCCAAGTTGAGGTCCTTGTAAGCAGTGCAGCCCTAAATTTTGGGGTGGCTCTGTCTTATTGAACTTCAGTTTTCCCAAGGTTTATTTCCTAGACTGGAAGTGCCCTTGGCTCTGTAGCTCTGTTCTTTACTTGTTTTAGGGAACACAATGTACTCCTCCAGAGAGGCAGTTGGCAATTTACATCCCGCCCATCAGCATAACAAGGCTCCCTGTTCTCCAGGGCCTGTCTTGCCTTTCTGGTTTTTACACATTTTGTGGATGTCCCTTTTGACCGGTGGGAAGTGATACTTCTTTGTAGTGCAGATTTGCATTGCCCGCTTGCTTGCTTGGCCAAAAAGGGCGTATGCGTTTTCTCCTGAATATATTCAGGAGAAAACGCATACGCCCTTTTTGGCCAAGTGCATCATTGTCGAAGTTGTGCCCCTCTTCCTGTGCTTTAAAGGCGATTCCAACGTACCTCTTGAAATCAGTTTCCTGCTATTCTGCCTCGCTTTCAGGTCCGCCTCGTTGCCTTCCCTCAACAGATTTTTGGACGATAGTTGTCCTTTATTACTGGGCCAGTTTTTGAATTGCTGTGCCCCTGAGCTCCATTTTTCAACTCGTTTTTGGTGAGCTGACCGCAAGTCCAAAATTTTGGTTCAGGTCCTATACCTGTTCCCGGTGAGGGGCTGAGACTTTGGTTAATTCTTCTTCCTGCCGGGAAATTACAGTGATATGAGCCCGTCCAAATGCCTATCAGGTACTCTCTCAGTGGTTCTCCCTCATCCCTTTCATCCTCTGCCAAATTGGCAACCTGTGCGAACCAGGAGGTTAAAGGGGCTGTCTCTCCAAGTTGGGAGGTTGATAGTAAAGCAGATGGAAAGTCAAAGCTTAGCACCAGGAGAGGGACTATTCGTTGAGTTTTAGAAACCTTTCGTATTCACAGTGTGTCCGTTCTCTATGTTTCCCGTACATGTTATAACTGTAGTAATATTCCCTTCAACCTGGAGAGTTGGGACCCATGGAATGGGTGCCATGCATTATTGCTTTAAACGGTCTGCATTTGCTCACCAAATCTCACCAATCCCCTCAGTCCCAAGTGTCCAGCCTTATGCCATATCCAGCTGTCGTTGTAGATAGGGTCATTCCAGGTTTCATCATTGACACTGAAGGAATTGTAAAGAATTTCCCAGTTTTTTTGTTTTGTTTTTGAAATTCCTTTTTATAGTGGGTTTGAGCTGATTCTCGCTGCCATGTTTATGCCTGTCTAGACACACTTGATTCCCTTATGGAGACATATCAATACATAGGTTTTAAGATTCTTACTAGTCAGATATATTCCTCTGCGGGAAATATGGTGTTTTGAGTCCCTTTCACTGAGGAAGGTGTAGGTCTTGTCTATTCCATATTTGGTTTTTGGAACGGTACCTGTGCTTATATCAAACTCTGGTTTTATGCATCACACCACCTCTCCTTCCCCCTTAAGCAGGCATAAGAGTGTTTTCTAAATGTGAGACACTGTTCTCTTTCCTAACTCAGTTCAAGTGTAGCCATGTTTACAGGATCTTCATAAGTGATATCTTATGATAAGTTTCTTTTTCTGTGTGACTTATTTCACTTAGAATCATCGTACCTGAATCCACCCATTTTGCTGCTACTGGTCTTATGACACTGATTTCATGGCTGAGGGATATTCCATCGTACGTAAGTACCACAATTTTTTGAACCATTTTTATATTTCCTGGGATATTTAACGTGTACCCAAGTTGAGGTCCTTGTAAGCAGTGCAGCCCTAAATTTTGGGGTGGCTCTGTCTTATTGATTTTCAGTTTTCCCAAAGTATATTCCCTAGACTGGAAGTGCCCTTGGCTCTGTAGCTCTGTTCTTTACTTGTTTTAGGGAACACAATGTACTCCTCCAGGGAGGCAGTTGGCAATTTACATCCCGCCCATCAGCATAACAAGGCTCCCTGTTCTCCAGGGCCTGTCTTGCCTTTCTGGTTTTTACACATTTTGTGGATGTCCCTTTTGACCGGTGGGAAGTGATACTTCTTTGTAGTGCAGATTTGCATTGCCCGCTTCCTTGCTTGGCCAAAAAGGGCGTATGCGTTTTCTCCTGAATATATTCAGGAGAAAACTCATATGCCCTTTTTGGCCAAGTGCATCATTGTCGAAGTTGTGCCCCTCTTCCTGTGCTTTAAAGGCAATTCCAACGTACCTCTTGAAATCTGTTTCCTGCTATTCTGCCTCGCTTTCAAGTCTGCCTCGTTGCCTTCCCTCAACAGATTTTTGGACGATAGTTGTCCTTTATTACTCGGCCAGTTTGTGAATTGCTGTGCCCCTGAGCTCCATTTTTCAACTCGTTTTAGGTGAGCTGACCGCAAGTCCAAAATTTTGGTTCAGGACCTATACTGGTTCCCGGTGGGGGGCTGAGACTTTGGTTAATTCTTCTTCCTGCCGGGAAATTACAGTGATATGTGCCCGTCCAAATGCCTAACAGCTACTCTCTCATTGGTTCTCCCTCTTCCCTTTCATCCTCTGCCAAATTGGCAACCTGTGCGAACCAGGAGGTTAAAGGGGCTGTCTCTCCAAGTTGGGAGGTTGATAGTAAAGCAGATGGAAAGTCAAACCGGAGCACCAGGAGAGAGACTATTCGTTGAGTTTTAGAAACCTTTCGTATTCACAGTGTGTCCGTTCTCTA
Source organism: Hyperoodon ampullatus (assembly GCF_949752795.1). Lineage (NCBI taxonomy): Eukaryota > Metazoa > Chordata > Mammalia > Artiodactyla > Ziphiidae > Hyperoodon > Hyperoodon ampullatus. The sequence continues at coordinate 171,761 of NW_027640445.1, forward strand.
GGTTTCCCGTACATGTTATAACTGTAGTAATATTCCCTTCAACCTGGAGAGTTGGGACCCATGGAATGGGTGCCTTGCATTATTGCTTTAAAGGCTCTGCATTTGTTCACCCAATCTCACCAATCCTCTCAGTCCCAAGTGTCCAGCCTTATGCCACATCCAGCTGTCATGGTAGATAGGGTCATTCCAGGTTTCATCAGAGACCCTGAAGGAATTGCAAAGAATTTCCCAGTTTTTTTGTTTTGTTTTTGAAATTCCTTTTTATAGTGGGTTTGAGCTGATTCTCGCTGCCATGTTTATGCCAGTCTAGACACACTTGATTCCCTTATGGAGACATATCAATACATAGGTTTTAAGATTCTTACTAGTCAGATATATTCCTCTGCGGCAAATATGGGGTTTTGAGTCCCATTCACTGAGGAAGGTGTAGGTCTTGTCTATTCCATAGTTGGTTTTTGGAATGGTAACTGTGCTTATATCAAACTCTGGTTTTATGCATCACCCCACCTCTCCTTCCCCCTTAAGCAGGCATAACAGTGTTTTCTAAATGTGAGACACTGTTCTCTTTCCTAACTCAGTTCAAGTGTAGCCATGTTTACAGGATCTTCATAAGTGATATCTTATGATAAGTTTCTTTTTCTCTGTGACTTATTTCACTTAGAATCATCGTACCTGAATCCACCCATTTTGCTGCTACTGGTCTTATGACACTGATTTCATGGCTGAGGGATATTCCATCGTACGTAAGTACCACAATTTTTTGAACCAGTTTTATATTTCCTGGGATATTTAAGGTGTACCCAAGTTGAGGTCCTTGTAAGCAGTGCAGCCCTAAATTTTCGGGTGGCTCTGTCTTATTGATCTTCAGGTTTCCCAAGGTTTATTCCCTAGACTGGAAGTGCCCTTGCCTCTGTAGCTCTGTTCTTTACTTGTTTTAGGGAACACAATGTACTCCTCCAGAGAGGCAGTTGGCAATTTACATCCCGCCCATCAGCATAACAAGGCTCCCTGTTCTCTACGGCCTGTCTTGCCTTTCTGGTTTTTACACATTTTGTGGATGTCCCTTTTGACCGGTGGGAAGTGATACTTCTTTGTAGTGCAGATTTGCATTGCCCGCTTGCTTGCTTGGCCAAAAAGGGCGTATGCGTTTTCTCCTGAATATATTCTGGAGAAAACGCATACGCACTTTTTGGCCAATTATATCATTGTCGAAGTTGTGCCTCTCTTCCTGTGCTTTAAAGGTGATTCCAACGTACCTCTTGAAATCTGTTTCCTGCTATTGTGCCTCGCTTTCAAGTCCACCTCGTTGCCTTCCCTCAACAGATTTTTGGACGATAGTTGTCCTTTATTACTTGGCCAGTTTGTGAATTGCTGTGCCCCTGAGCTCCATTTTTCAACTCGTTTTTGGTGAGCTGACCGCAAGTCCAAAATTTTGGTTCAGGACCTATGCTGGTTCCCGGTGGGTGGCTGAGACTTTGGTTAATTCTTCTTCCTCCCGGTAAATTACAGTGATATGTGCCCGTCCAAATGCCTATCAGCTACTCTCTCATTGGTTCTCCCTCTTCCCTTTCATCCTCTGCCAAATTGGCAACCTGTGCGAACCAGGAGGTTAAAGGGGCTGTCTCTCCAAGTTGGGAGGTTGATAGTAAAGCAGATGGAAAGTCAAACTGGAGCACCAGGAGGGGGACTATTCCTTGAGTTTTAGAAACCTTTCGTATTCACAGTGTGTCCGTTCTCTAGGATTCCCGTACATGTTATATCTGTAGTAATATTCCCTTCAACCTGGAGAGTTGGGACCCATGGAATGGGTGCCATGCATTATTGCTTTAAAGTGTCTGCATTTGCTCACCCAATCTCACCAATCCTCTCAGTCCCAAGTGTCCAGCCTTATGCCACATCCAGCTGTCATTGTAGATAGGGTCATTCCAGGTATCATCAGAGACCCTGAAGGAATTGTAAAGAATTTCCCAGTTTTTTTTGTTTTATTTTTGAAATTCCTTTTTATAGTGGGTTTGAGCTGATTCTCGCTGCCATATTTATGCCAGTCTAGACACACTTGATTCCCTTACGGAGACATATCAATACATAGGATTTAAGATTCTTACTAGTCAGATATATTCCTCTGCGGGAAATATGGGCTTTTAGTCCCTTTCACTGAGGAAGGTGTAGGTCTTGTCTATTCCATAGTTGGTTTTTGGAACGGTACCTGTGCTTATATCAAACTCTGGTTTTATGCATCACCCCACCTCTCCTTCCCCCTTAAGCAGGCATAAGAGTGTTTTCTAAGTGTGAGACACTGTTCTCTTTCCTAACTCAGTTCAAGTGTAGCCATGTTTACAGGATCTTCATAAGTGATATCTTATGATAAGTTTCTTTTTCTGTGTGACTTATTTCACTTAGAATCATCGTACCTGAATCCACCCATTTTGCTGCTACTGTTCTTATGACATTGATTTCATGGCTGAGGGATATTCCATCGTACGTAAGTACCACAATTTTTTGAACCATTTTTATATTTCCTGGGATATTTAAGGTGTACCCAAGTTGAGGTCCTTGTAAGCAGTGCAGCCCTAAATTTTGGGGTGGCTCTGTCTTATTAACCTTCAGTTTTCCCAAGGTATATTCCCTAGACTGGAAGTGCCCTTGGCTCTGTAGCTCTGTTGTTTACTTGTTTTAACGAACACAATGCACTCCTCCAGAGAGGCAGTTGGCAATTAACATCCCGCTCATCAGCATAACAAGGCTCCCTGTTCTCCAGGGCTTGTCTTGCCTTTCCGGTTTTTACACATTTTGTGGATGTCCCTTTTGACCGCTGGGAAGTGATACTTCTTTGTAGAGCAGATTTGCATTGCCCGCTTGCTTGCTTGGCCAAAAAGGGCGTATGCGTTTTCTCCTGAATATATTCAGGAGAAAACGCATACGCCCTTTTTGGCCAAGTGCATCATTGTCGAAGTTGTGCCCCTCTTCCTGTGCTTTAAAAGCGATTCCAACATACCTCTTGAAATCTGTTTCCTGCTATTCTGCCTCGCTTTCAAGTCCGCCTCGTTGCCTTCCCTCAACAGATTTTTGGACGATAGTTATCCTTTATTACTCGGCCAGTTTGTGAATTGCTGTGCCCCTGACCTCCATTTTTCAACTCGTTTTAGGTGAGCTGACTGCAAGTCCAAAATTTTGGTTCAGGACCTATACTGGTTCCCGGTGGGGGGCTGAGACTTTGGTTGATTCTTCTTCCTGCCGGGAAATTACAGTGATATGTGCCCTTCCAAATGCCTAACAGCTACTCTCTCATTGGTTCTCCCTCTTCCCTTTCATCCTCTGCCAAATTGGCAACCTGTGCGAACCAGGAGGTTAAAGGGGCTGTCTCTCCAAGTTGGAAGGTTGATAGTAAAGCAGATGGAAAGTCAAACCCGAGCACCAGGAGAGGGACTATTCGTTGAGTTTTAGAAACCTTTCGTATTCACAGTGTGTCCGTTCTCTAGGTTTCCCGTACATGTTATAACTGTAGTAATATTCCCTTCAACCTGGAGAGTTGGAACCCATGGATTGGGTGCCATGCATTATTGCTTTAAAGGGTCTGCATTTGCTCACCCAATCTCACCAATCCCCTCAGTCCCAAGTGTCCAGCCTTATGCCACATCCAGCTGTCGTTGTAGATAGGGTCATTCCAGGTTTCATCATTGACCCTGAAGGAATTGTAAAGAATTTCCCAGTTTTTTTGTTTTGTTTTTGAAATTCCTTTTTATAGTGGGTTTGAGCTGATTCTCACTGCCATGTTTATGCCTGTCTAGACACACTTGATTCCCTTAAGGAGACATATCAATACATAGGTTTTAAGATTCTTACTAGTCAGATATATTCCTCTGTGGGAAATATGGGGTTTTGAGTCCCTTTCACTGAGGAAGGTGTAGGTCTTGTCTATTCCATAGTTGGTTTTTGGAACGGTACCTGTGCTTATATCAAACTCTGGTTTTATGCATCACCCCACCTCTCCTTCACCCTTAAGCAGGCATAAGAGTGTTTTCTAAATGTGAGACACTGTTCTCTTTCCTAACTCAGTTCAAGTGTAGCCATGTTTACAGGATCTTCATAAGTGATATCTTATGATAAGTTTCTTTTTCTGTGTGACTTATTTCACTTAGAATCATCGTACCTGAATCCACCCATTTTGCTGCTACTGGTCTTATGACATTGATTTCATGGCTGAGGGATATTCCATCGTACGTAAGTACCACAATTTTTTGAACCATTTTTATATTTCCTGGGATATTTAAGGTGTACCCAAGTTGAGGTCCTTGTAAGCAGTGCAGCCCTAAATTTTGGGGTGGCTCTGTCTTATTGAACTTCAGTTTTCCCAAGGTTTATTTCCTAGACTGGAAGTGCCCTTGGCTCTGTAGCTCTGTTGTTTACTTGTTTTAGGGAACACAATGCACTCCTCCAGAGAGGCAGTTGGCAATTAACATCCCGCTCATCAGCATAACAAGGCTCCCTGTTCTCCAGGGCCTGTCTTGCCTTTCCGGTTTTTACACATTTTGTGGATGTCCCTTTTGACCGGTGGGAAGTGATACTTCTTTGTAGAGCAGATTTGCATTGCCCGCTTGCTTGCTTGGCCAAAAAGGGCGTATGCGTTTTCTCCTGAATATATTCAGGAGAAAACGCATACGCCCTTTTTGGCCAAGTGCATCATTGTCGAAGTTGTGCCCCTCTTCCTGTGCTTTAAAAGCGATTCCAACATACCTCTTGAAATCTGTTTCCTGCTATTCTGCCTCGCTTTCAAGTCCGCCTCGTTGCCTTCCCTCAACAGATTTTTGGACGATAGTTATCCTTTATTACTCGGCCAGTTTGTGAATTGCTGTGCCCCTGACCTCCATTTTTCAACTCGTTTTAGGTGAGCTGACTGCAAGTCCAAAATTTTGGTTCAGGACCTATACTGGTTCCCGGTGGGGGGCTGAGACTTTGGTTGATTCTTCTTCCTGCCGGGAAATTACAGTGATATGTGCCCTTCCAAATGCCTAACAGCTACTCTCTCATTGGTTCTCCCTCTTCCCTTTCATCCTCTGCCAAATTGGCAACCTGTGCGAACCAGGAGGTTAAAGGGGCTGTCTCTCCAAGTTGGAAGGTTGATAGTAAAGCAGATGGAAAGTCAAACCCGAGCACCAGGAGAGGGACTATTCGTTGAGTTTTAGAAACCTTTCGTATTCACAGTGTGTCCGTTCTCTAGGTTTCCCGTACATGTTATAACTGTAGTAATATTCCCTTCAACCTGGAGAGTTGGGACCCATGGATTGGGTGCCATGCATTATTGCTTTAAAGGGTCTGCATTTGCTCACCCAATCTCACCAATCCCCTCAGTCCCAAGTGTCCAGCCTTATGCCACATCCAGCTGTCGTTGTAGATAGGGTCATTCCAGGTTTCATCATTGACACTGAAGGAATTGTAAAGAATTTCCCAGTTTTTTTGTTTTGTTTTTGAAATTCCTTTTTATAGTGGGTTTGAGCTGATTCTCACTGCCATGTTTATGCCTGTCTAGACACACTTGATTCCCTTACGGAGACATATCAATACATAAGTTTTAAGATTCTTACTAGTCAGATATATTCCTCTGTGGGAAATATGGGGTTTTGAGTCCCTTTCACTGAGGAAGGTGTAGGTCTTGTCTATTCCATAGTTGGTTTTTGGAACGGTACCTGTGCTTATATCAAACTCTGGTTTTATGCATCACCCCACCTCTCCTTCACCCTTAAGCAGGCATAAGAGTGTTTTCTAAATGTGAGACACTGTTCTCTTTCCTAACTCAGTTCAAGTGTAGCCATGTTTACAGGATCTTCATAAGTGATATCTTATGATAAGTTTCTTTTTCTCTGTGACTTATTTCACTTAGAATCATCGTACCTGAATCCACCCATTTTGCTGCTACTGGTCTTATGACACTGATTTCATGGCTGAGGGATATTCCATCGTACGTAAGTACCACAATTTTTTGAACCAGTTTTATATTTCCTGGGATATTTAAGGTGTACCCAAGTTGAGGTCCTTGTAAGCAGTGCAGCCCTAAATTTTCGGGTGGCTCTGTCTTATTGATCTTCAGGTTTCCCAAGGTTTATTCCCTAGACTGGAAGTGCCCTTGCCTCTGTAGCTCTGTTCTTTACTTGTTTTAGGGAACACAATGTACTCCTCCAGAGAGGCAGTTGGCAATTTACATCCCGCCCATCAGCATAACAAGGCTCCCTGTTCTCTACGGCCTGTCTTGCCTTTCTGGTTTTTACACATTTTGTGGATGTCCCTTTTGACCGGTGGGAAGTGATACTTCTTTGTAGTGCAGATTTGCATTGCCCGCTTGCTTGCTTGGCCAAAAAGGGCGTATGCGTTTTCTCCTGAATATATTCTGGAGAAAACGCATACGCACTTTTTGGCCAATTATATCATTGTCGAAGTTGTGCCTCTCTTCCTGTGCTTTAAAGGTGATTCCAACGTACCTCTTGAAATCTGTTTCCTGCTATTGTGCCTCGCTTTCAAGTCCACCTCGTTGCCTTCCCTCAACAGATTTTTGGACGATAGTTGTCCTTTATTACTTGGCCAGTTTGTGAATTGCTGTGCCCCTGAGCTCCATTTTTCAACTCGTTTTTGGTGAGCTGACCGCAAGTCCAAAATTTTGGTTCAGGACCTATGCTGGTTCCCGGTGGGTGGCTGAGACTTTGGTTAATTCTTCTTCCTGCCGGGAAATTACAGTGATATGTGCCCGTCCATATGCCTATCAGCTACTCTCTCATTGGTTCTCCCTATTCCCTTTCATCCTCTGCCAAATTGGCAACCTGTGCGAACCAGGAGGTTAAAGGGGCTGTCTCTCCAAGTTGGGAGGTTGATAGTAAAGCAGATGGAAAGTCAAACTGGAGCACCAGGAGGGGGACTATTCCTTGAGTTTTAGAAACCTTTCGTATTCACAGTGTGTCCGTTCTCTAGGATTCCCGTACATGTTATATCTGTAGTAATATTCCCTTCAACCTGGAGAGTTGGGACCCATGGAATGGGTGCCATGCATTATTGCTTTAAAGTGTCTGCATTTGCTCACCCAATCTCACCAATCCTCTCAGTCCCAAGTGTCCAGCCTTATGCCACATCCAGCTGTCATTGTAGATAGGGTCATTCCAGGTATCATCAGAGACCCTGAAGGAATTGTAAAGAATTTCCCAGTTTTTTTTGTTTTATTTTTGAAATTCCTTTTTATAGTGGGTTTGAGCTGATTCTCGCTGCCATATTTATGCCAGTCTAGACACACTTGATTCCCTTACGGAGACATATCAATACATAGGATTTAAGATTCTTACTAGTCAGATATATTCCTCTGCGGGAAATATGGGCTTTTAGTCCCTTTCACTGAGGAAGGTGTAGGTCTTGTCTATTCCATAGTTGGTTTTTGGAATGGTACCTGTGCTTATATCAAACTCTGGTTTTATGCATCACCCCACCTCTCCTTCCCCCTTAAGCAGGCATAAGAGTGTTTTCTAAGTGTGAGACACTGTTCTCTTTCCTAACTCAGTTCAAGTGTAGCCATGTTTACAGGATCTTCATAAGTGATATCTTATGATAAGTTTCTTTTTCTGTGTGACTTATTTCACTTAGAATCATCGTACCTGAATCCACCCATTTTGCTGCTACTGTTCTTATGACATTGATTTCATGGCTGAGGGATATTCCATCGTACGTAAGTACCACAATTTTTTGAACCATTTTTATATTTCCTGGGATATTTAAGGTGTACCCAAGTTGAGGTCCTTGTAAGCAGTGCAGCCCTAAATTTTGGGGTGGCTCTGTCTTATTAACCTTCAGTTTTCCCAAGGTATATTCCCTAGACTGGAAGTGCCCTTGGCTCTGTAGCTCTGTTGTTTACTTGTTTTAGGGAACACAATGCACTCCTCCAGAGAGGCAGTTGGCAATTAACATCCCGCTCATCAGCATAACAAGGCTCCCTGTTCTCCAGGGCCTGTCTTGCCTTTCCGGTTTTTACACATTTTGTGGATGTCCCTTTTGACCGGTGGGAAGTGATACTTCTTTGTAGAGCAGATTTGCATTGCCCGCTTGCTTGCTTGGCCAAAAAGGGTGTATGCGTTTTCTCCTGAATATATTCAGGAGAAAACGCATACGCCCTTTTTGGCCAAGTGCATCATTGTCGAAGTTGTGCCCCTCTTCCTGTGCTTTAAAAGCGATTCCAACATACCTCTTGAAATCTGTTTCCTGCTATTCTGCCTCGCTTTCAAGTCCGCCTCGTTGCCTTCCCTCAACAGATTTTTGGACGATAGTTATCCTTTATTACTCGGCCAGTTTGTGAATTGCTGTGCCCCTGACCTCCATTTTTCAACTCGTTTTAGGTGAGCTGACTGCAAGTCCAAAATTTTGGTTCAGGACCTATACTGGTTCCCGGTGGGGGGCTGAGACTTTGGTTGATTCTTCTTCCTGCCGGGAAATTACAGTGATATGTGCCCTTCCAAATGCCTAACAGCTACTCTCTCATTGGTTCTCCCTCTTCCCTTTCATCCTCTGCCAAATTGGCAACCTGTGCGAACCAGGAGGTTAAAGGGCTGTCTCTCCAAGTTGGAAGGTTGATAGTAAAGCAGATGGAAAGTCAAACCCGAGCACCAGGAGAGGGACTATTCGTTGAGTTTTAGAAACCTATCGTATTCACAGTGTGTCCGTTCTCTAGGTTTCCCGTACATGTTATAACTGTAGTAATATTCCCTTCAACCTGGAGAGTTGGGACCCATGGATTGGGTGCCATGCATTATTGCTTTAAAGGGTCTGCATTTGCTCACCCAATCTCACCAATCCCCTCAGTCCCAAGTGTCCAGCCTTATGCCACATCCAGCTGTCGTTGTAGATAGGGTCATTCCAGGTTTCATCATTGACACTGAAGGAATTGTAAAGAATTTCCCAGTTTTTTTGTTTTGTTTTTGAAATTCATTTTTATAGTGGGTTTGAGCTGATTCTCACTGCCATGTTTATGCCTGTCTAGACACACTTGATTCCCTTACGGAGACATATCAATACATAAGTTTTAAGATTCTTACTAGTCAGATATATTCCTCTGTGGGAAATATGGGGTTTTGAGTCCCTTTCACTGAGGAAGGTGTAGGTCTTGTCTATTCCATAGTTGGTTTTTGGAACGGTACCTGTGCTTATATCAAACTCTGGTTTTATGCATCACCCCACCTCTCCTTCACCCTTAAGCAGGCATAAGAGTGTTTTCTAAATGTGAGACACTGTTCTCTTTCCTAACTCAGTTCAAGTGTAGCCATGTTTACAGGATCTTCATAAGTGATATCTTATGATAAGTTTCTTTTTCTGTGTGACTTATTTCACTTAGAATCATCGTACCTGAATCCACCCATTTTGCTGCTACTGGTCTTATGACATTGATTTCATGGCTGAGGGATATTCCATCGTACGTAAGTACCACAGTTTTTTGAACCATTTTTATATTTCCTGGGATATTTAAGGTGTACCCAAGTTGAGGTCCTTGTAAGCAGTGCAGCCCTAAATTTTGGGGTGGCTCTGTCTTATTGAACTTCAGTTTTCCCAAGGTTTATTTCCTAGACTGGAAGTGCCCTTGGCTCTGTAGCTCTGTTCTTTACTTGTTTTAGGGAACACAATGTACTCCTCCAGAGAGGCAGTTGGCAATTTACATCCCGCCCATCAGCATAACAAGGCTCCCTGTTCTCCAGGGCCTGTCTTGCCTTTCTGGTTTTTACACATTTTGTGGATGTCCCTTTTGACCGGTGGGAAGTGATACTTCTTTGTAGTGCAGATTTGCATTGCCCGCTTGCTTCCTTGGCCAAAAAGGGCGTATGCGTTTTCTCCTGAATATATTCAGGAGAAAATGCATACGCCCTTTTTGGCCAAGTGCATCATTGTCGAAGTTGTGCCTCTCTTCCTGTGCTTTAAAGGTGATTCCAACGTACCTCTTGCAATCTGTTTCCTGCTATTCTGCCTCACGTTCAAGTCTGCCTCGTTGCCTTCCCTCAACAGATTTTTGGACGATAGTTGTCCTTTATTACTTGGCCAGTTTGTGAATTGCTGTGCCCCTGAGCTCCATTTTTCAACTCGTTTTTGGTGAGCTGACCGCAAGTCCAAAATTTTGGTTCAGGACCTATGCTGGTTCCCGGTGGGTGGCTGAGACTTTGGTTAATTCTTCTTCCTGCTGGGAAATTACAGTGATATGTGCCCGTCCAAATGCCTAACAGCTACTCTCTCATTGGTTCTCCCTCTTCCCTTTCATCCTCTGCCAAATTGGCAACCTGTGCGAACCAGGAGGTTAAAGGGGCTGTCTCTCCAAGTTGGGAGGTTGATAGTAAAGCAGGTGGAAAGTCAAACCGGAGCACCAGGAGAGGGACTATTCGTTGAGTTTTAGAATCCTTTCGTATTCACAGTGTGTCCGTTTTCTAGGTTTCCCGTACATGTTATAACTGTAGTAATATTCCCTTCAACCTCGAAAGTTGGGACCCATGGAATGGGTGCCATGCATTATTGCATTAAAGGGTCTGCATTTGCTCATCCAATCTCACCAATCCCCTCAGTCCCAAGTGTCCAGCCTTATGCCATATCCAGCTGTCGTTGTAGATAGGGTCATTCCAGGTTTCCTCATTGACCCTGAAGGAATTGTAGAGAATTTCCCAGTTTTTTTGTTTTGTTTTTGAAATTCATTTTTATAGAGGGTTTGAGCTGATTCTCGCTGCCATGTTTATGCCAGTCTAGACACACTTGATTCCCTTACGGAGACATATCAATCCATAGGTTTTAAGATTATTACTAGTCAGATATATTCCTCTGCGGGAAATATGGGGTTTTGAGTCCCTTTCACTGAGGAAGGTGTAGGTCTTGTCTATTCCATAGTTGGTTTTTGGAACGGTACCTGTGCTTATATCAAACTCTGGTTTTATGCATCACCCCACCTCTCCTTCTCCCTTAAGCAGGCATAAGAGTGTTTTCTAAATGTGAGACACTGATCTCTTTCCTAACTCAGTTCAAGTGTAGCCATGTTTACAGGATCTTCATAAGTGATATCTTATGATAAGTTTCTTTTTCTGTGTGACTTATTTCACTTAGAATCATCGTACCTGAATCCACCCATTTTGCTGCTACTGGTCTTATGTCATTGATTTCATGGCTGAGGGATATTCCATCGTACGTAAGAACCACAATTTTTTGAACCATTTTTATATTTCCTGGGATATTTAAGGTGTACCCAAGTTGAGGTCCTTGTAAGCAGTGCAGCCCTAAATTTTGGGGTGGCTCTGTCTTATTGATTTTCAGTTTTCCCAAGGTATATTCCCTAGACTCGAAGTGCCCTTGGCTCTGTAGCTCTGTTGTTTACTTGTTTTAGGGAACACAATGCACTCCTCCAGAGAGGCAGTTGGCAATTTACATCCCGCCCATCAGCATAACAAGGCTCCCTGTTCTCCAGGGCCTGTCTTGCCTTTCTGGTTTTTACACATTTTGTGGATGTCCCTTTTGACCGGTGGGAAGTGATACTTCTTTGTAGTGCAGATTTGCATTGCCCGCTTGCTTGCTTGGCCAAAAAGGGCGTATGCGTTTTCTCCTGAATATATTCAGGAGAAAACGCATACGCCCTTTTTGGCCAAGTGCATCATTGTCGAAGTTGTGCCCCTCTTCCTGTGCTTTAAAGGCGATTCCAACGTACCTCTTGAAATCTGTTTCCTGCTATTCTGCCTTGCTTTCAAGTCCGCCTCGTTGCCTTCCCTCAACAGATATTTGGACGATAGTTGTCCTTTATTACTCGGCCAGTTTGTGAATTGCTGTGCCCCTGAGCTCCGTTTTTCAACTCGTTTTAGTTGAGCTGACCGCAAGTCCAAAATTTTGGTTCAGGACCTATACTGGTTCCCGGTGGGGGGCTGAGACTTTGGTTAATTCTTCTTCCTGCCGGGAAATTACAGTGATATATGCCCGTCCAAATGCCTAACAACTATTCTCTCAATGGTTCTCCCTCTTCCCTTTCATCCTCTGCCAAATTGGCAACCTGTGCGAACCAGGAGGTTAAAGGGGCTGTCTCTCCAAGTTGGGAGCTTGATAGTAAAGCAGATGGAAAGTCAAACCGGAGCACCAGGAGAGGGACTATTCGTTGAGTTTTAGAAACCTTTCGTATTCACAGTCTCTCCGTTCTCTAGGATTCCCGTACATGTTATATCTGTAGTAATATTCCCTTCAACCTGGAGAGTTGGGACCCATGGAATGTGTGCCATGCATTATTGCTTTAAAGGGTCTGCATTTGCTCACCCAATCTCACCAATTCTCTCAGTCCCAAGTGTCCAGCCTTATGCCACATCCAGCTGTCATTGTAGATAGGGTCACTTCAGGTTTCATCAGAGACCCTGAAGGAATTGTGAAGAATTTCCCAGTTTTTTTGTTTTATTTTTGAAATTCCTTTTTATAGTGGGTTTGAGCTGATTCTCGCTGCCATATTTATGCCATTCTAGACACACTTGATTCCCTTACGGAGACATATCAATACATCGGTTGTAAGATTCTTACTAGTCAGATATATTCCTCTGCGGGAAATATGGGGTTTTGAGTCCCTTTCACTGAGGAAGGTGTAGGTCTTGTCTATTCCATAGTTGGTATTTGGAACGGTACCTGTGCTTATATCAAACTCTGGTTTTATGCATCACCCCACCTCTCCTTCCCCCTTAAGCAGGCATAAGAGTGTTTTCTAAATGTGAGACACTGTTCTCTTTCCTAACTCAGTTCAAGTGTAGCCATGTTTACAGGATCTTCATAAGTGATATCTTATGATAAGTTTCTTTTTCTCTGTGACTTATTTCACTTAAAATCATCGTACCTGAATCCACCCATTTTGCTGCTACTGGTCTTATGACATTGATTTCATGGCTGAGGGATATTCCATCATACGTAAGTACCACAATTTTTTGAACCATTTTTATATTTCCTGGGATATTTAAGGTGTACCCAAGTTGAGGTCCTTGTAAGCAGTGCAGCCCTAAATTTTGGTGTGTCTCTGTCTTATTGATCTTCAGTTTTCCCAAGGTATATTCCCTAGACTGGAAGTGCCCTTGGCTCTGTAGCTCTGTTCTTTACTTGTTTTAGGGAACACAATGCACTCCTCCAGAGAGGCAGTTGGCAATTTACATCCCGCCCATCAGCATAACAAGGCTCCCTGTTCTCCAGGGCCTGTCTTGCCTTTCTGGTTTTTACACATTTTGTGGATGTCCCTTTTGACCGGTGGGAAGTGATACTTCTTTGTAGTGCAGATTTGCATTGCCCGCTTGCTTGCTTGGCCAAAAAGGGCGTATGCGTTTTCTCCTGAATATATTCAGGAGAAAACGCATACGCCCTTTTTGGCCAAGTGCATCATTGTCGATGTTGTGCCCCTCTTCCTGTGCTTTAAAGGCGATTCCAACGTACCTCTTGAAATCTGTTTCCTGCTATTCTGCCTCGCTTTCAGGTCCGCCTCGTTGCCTTCCCTCAACAGATTTTTGGACGATAGTTGTCCTTTATTACTGGGCCAGTTTTTGAATTGCTGTGCCCCTGAGCTCCATTTTTCAACTCGTTTTTGGTGAGCTGACCGCAAGTCCAAAATTTTGGTTCAGGTCCTATACTGGTTCCCGGTGAGGGGCTGAGACTTTGGTTAATTCTTCTTCCTGCCGGGAAATTACAGTGATATGAGCCCGTCCAAATGCCTATCAGGTACTCTCTCATTGGTTCTCCCTCATCCCTTTCATCCTCTGCCAAATTGGCAACCTGTGCGAACCAGGAGGTTAAAGGGGCTGTCTCTCCAAGTTGGGAGGTTGATAGTAAAGCAGATGGAAAGTCAAACCTTAGCACCAGGAGAGGGACTATTCGTTGAGTTTTAGAAACCTTTCGTATTCACAGTGTGTCCGTTCTCTATGTTTCCCGTACATGTTATAACTGTAGTAATATTCCCTTCAACCTGGAGAGTTGGGACCCATGGAATGGGTGCCATGCATTATTGCTTTAAACGGTCTGCATTTGCTCACCAAATCTCACCAATCCCCTCAGTCCCAAGTGTCCAGCCTTATGCCATATCCAGCTGTCGTTGTAGATAGGGTCATTCCAGGTTTCATCATTGACACTGAAGGAATTGTAAAGAATTTCCCAGTTTTTTTGTTTTCTTTTTGAAATTCCTTTTTATATGGGTTTGAGCTGATTCTCGCTGCCATGTTTATGCCTGTCTAGACACACTTGATTCCCTTACGGAGACATATCAATACATAGGTTTTAAGATTCTTACTAGTCAGATATATTCCTCTGTGGGAAATATGGTGTTTTGAGTCCCTTTCACTGAGGAAGGTGTAGGTCTTGTCTATTCCATATTTGGTTTTTGGAACGGTACCTGTGCTTATATCAAACTCTGGTTTTATGCATCACACCACCTCTCCTTCCCCCTTAAGCAGGCATAAGAGTGTTTTCTAAATGTGAGACACTGTTCTCTTTCCTAACTCAGTTCAAGTGTAGCCATGTTTACAGGATCTTCATAAGTGATATCTTATGATAAGTTTCTTTTTCTGTGTGACTTATTTCACTTAGAATCATCGTACCTGAATCCACCCATTTTGCTGCTACTGTTCTTATGACGTTGATTTCATGGCTGAGGGATATTCCATCGTACGTAAGTACCACAATTTTTTGAACCATTTTTATATTTCCTGGGATATTTAACGTGTACCCAAGTTGAGGTCCTTGTAAGCAGTGCAGCCCTAAATTTTGGGGTGGCTCTGTCTTATTGATTTTCAGTTTTCCCAAAGTATATTCCCTAGACTGGAAGTGCCCTTGGCTCTGTAGCTCTGTTCTTTACTTGTTTTAGGGAACACAATGTACTCCTCCAGGGAGGCAGTTGGCAATTTACATCCCGCCCATCAGCATAACAAGGCTCCCTGTTCTCCAGGGCCTGTCTTGCCTTTCTGGTTTTTACACATTTTGTGGATGTCCCTTTTGACCGGTGGGAAGTGATACTTCTTTGTAGTGCAGATTTGCATTGCCCGCTTCCTTGCTTGGCCAAAAAGGGCGTATGCGTTTTCTCCTGAATATATTCAGGAGAAAACTCATATGCCCTTTTTGGCCAAGTGCATCATTGTCGAAGTTGTGCCCCTCTTCCTGTGCTTTAAAGGCAATTCCAACGTACCTCTTGAAATCTGTTTCCTGCTATTCTGCCTCGCTTTCAAGTCTGCCTCGTTGCCTTCCCTCAACAGATTTTTGGACGATAGTTGTCCTTTATTACTCGGCCAGTTTGTGAATTGCTGTGCCCCTGAGCTCCATTTTTCAACTCGTTTTAGGTGAGCTGACCGCAAGTCCAAAATTTTGGTTCAGGACCTATACTGGTTCCCGGTGGGGGGCTGAGACTTTGGTTAATTCTTCTTCCTGCCGGGAAATTACAGTGATATGTGCCCGTCCAAATGCCTAACAGCTACTCTCTCATTGGTTCTCCCTCTTCCCTTTCATCCTCTGCCAAATTGGCAACCTGTGCGAACCAGGAGGTTAAAGGGGCTGTCTCTCCAAGTTGGGAGGTTGATAGTAAAGCAG
This sequence comes from Hyperoodon ampullatus, assembly GCF_949752795.1. NCBI lineage: Eukaryota > Metazoa > Chordata > Mammalia > Artiodactyla > Ziphiidae > Hyperoodon > Hyperoodon ampullatus. The sequence continues at coordinate 187,325 of NW_027640445.1, forward strand.
ATGGAAAGTCAAACCGGAGCACCAGGAGAGAGACTATTCGTTGAGTTTTAGAAACCTTTCGTATTCACAGTGTGTCCGTTCTCTAGGTTTCCCGTACATGTTATAACTGTAGTAATATTCCCTTCAACCTGGAGAGTTGGGACCCATGGAATGGGTGCCTTGCATTATTGCTTTAAAGGCTCTGCATTTGTTCACCCAATCTCACCAATCCTCTCAGTCCCAAGTGTCCAGCCTTATGCCACATCCAGCTGTCGTTGTAGATAGGGTCATTCCAGGTTTCATCAGAGACCCTGAAGGAATTGTAAAGAATATCCCAGTTTTTTTGTTTTGTTTTTGAAATTCCTTTTTATAGTGGGTTTGAGCTGATTCTCGCTGCCATGTTTATGCCAGTCTAGACACACTTGATTCCCTTACGGAGACATATCAATACATAGGTTTTAAGATTATTACTAGTCAGATATATTCCTCTGCGGGAAATATGGGGTTTTGAGTCCCTTTCACTGAGGAAGGTGTAGGTCTTGTCTATTCCATAGTTGGTTTTTGGAACGGTACCTGTGCTTATATCAAACTCTGGTTTTATGCATCACCCCACCTCTCCTTCTCCCTTAAGCAGGCATAAGAGTGTTTAATAAATGTGAGACACTGATCTCTTTCCTAACTCAGTTCAAGTGTAGCCATGTTTACAGGATCTTCATAAGTGATATCTTATGATAAGTTTCTTTTTCTGTGTGACTTTTTTCACTTAGAATCATCGTACCTGAATCCACCCATTTTGCTGCTACTGGTCTTATGTCATTGATTTCATGGCTGAGGGATATTCCATCGTACGTAAGAACCACAATTTTTTGAACCATTTTTATATTTCCTGGGATATTTAAGGTGTACCCAAGTTGAGGTCCTTGTAAGCAGTGCAGCCCTAAATTTTGGGGTGGCTCTGTCTTATTGATTTTCAGTTTTCCCAAGGTATATTCCCTAGACTCGAAGTGCCCTTGGCTCTGTAGCTCTGTTGTTTACTTGTTTTAGGGAACACAATGCACTCCTCCAGAGAGGCAGTTGGCAATTTACATCCCGCCCATCAGCATAACAAGGCTCCCTGTTCTCCAGGGCCTGTCTTGCCTTTCTGGTTTTTACACATTTTGTGGATGTCCCTTTTGACCGGTGGGAAGTGATACTTCTTTGTAGTGCAGATTTGCATTGCCCGCTTGCTTGCTTGGCCAAAAAGGGCATATGCGTTTTCTCAGGAGAAAACGCATACGCCCTTTTTGGCCAAGTGCATCATTGTCGAAGTTGTGCCCCTCTTCCTGTGCTTTAAAGGCGAATCCAATGTACCTCTTGAAATCTGTTTCCTGCTATTCTGCCTCGCTTTCAAGTCCGCCTCGTTGCCTTCCCTCAACAGATTTTTGGACGATAGTTGTCCTTTATTACTCGGCCAGTTTGTGAATTGCTGTGTCCCTGAGCTCCATATTTCAACTCGTTTTTGGTGAGCTGACCACAAGTCCAAAATTTTGGTTCAGGACCTATACTGGTTCCCGGTGGGTGGCTGAGACTTTGGTTAATTCTTCTTCCTGCCGGGAAATTACAGTGATATGTGCCCGTCCAAATGCCTAACAGCTACTCTCTCATTGGTTCTCCCTCTTCCCTTTAATCCTCTGCCAAATTGGCAACCTGTGTGAACCAGGAGGTTAAAGGGTCTGTCTCTCCAAGTTGGGAGGTTGATAGTAAAGCAGATGGAAAGTCAACCCGGAGAACCAGGAGAGGGACTATTCGTTGAGTTTTAGAAACCTTTCGTATTCACAGTGTGTCCGTTCTCTATGTTTCCCGTACATGTTATAGCTGTAGTAATATTCCCTTCAACCTGGAGAGTTGGGACCCATGGAATGTGTGCCATGCATTATTGCTTTAAAGGGTCTGCATTTGCTCACCCAATCTCACCAATCCTCTCAGTCCCAAGTTTCCAGGTTTATGCCACATCCAGCTGTCGTTGTATACAGGGTCATTCCAGGTGTCATCAGAGACCCTGAAGGAAATGTAAAGAATTTCCCAGTTTTTTTGTTTTGGTTTTGAAATTCCTTTTTATAGTGGGTTTGAGCTGATTCTCGCTGCCATGTTTATGCCAGTCTAGACACACTTGATTCCCTTACGGAGACATATCAATACATAGGTTTTAAGATTCTTACTAGTCAGATATATTCCTCTGCGGGAAATATGGTGTTTTGAGTCCCTTTCACTGAGGAAGGTGTAGGTCTTGTCTATTCTATAGTTGGTTTTTGGAACTGTACCTGTGCTTATATCAAACTCTGGTTTTATGCATCACCTCACCTCTCCTTCCCCCTTAAGCAGGCATAAGAGTGTTTTCTAAATGTGAGACACTGTTCTCTTTCCTAACTCAGTTCAAGTGTAGCCATGTTTACAGGATCTTCATAAGTGATATCTTATGATAAGTTTCTTTTTCTGTGTGACTTATTTCACTTAGAATCATCGTACCTGAATCCACCCATTTTGCTGCTACTGGTCTGATGACATTGATTTCATGGCTGAGGGATATTCCATCGTACATAAGTACCACCATTTTTTGAAGCATTTTTATATTTCCTGGGATATTTAAGGTGTACCCAAGTTGAGGTCCTTGTAAGCAGTGCAGCCCTAAATTTTGGGGTGGCTGTGTCTTTTTGATTTTCAGTTGTCCCATGGTATATTCCCTAGACTGGATGTGCCCTTGGCTCTGTAGCTCTGTTGTTTACTTGTTTTAGGGAACACAATGCACTCCTCCAGAGAGGCAGTTGGCGATTTACATCCCGCCCATCAGCATAACAAGGCTCCCTGTTCTCCAGGGCCTGTCTTGCCTTTCTGGTTTTTACACATTTTGTGGATGTCCCTTTTGACCGGTGGGAAGTGATACTTCTTTGTAGTGCAGATTTGCATTGCCCGCTTGCTTGCTTGGCCAAAAAGGGCGTATGCGTTTTCTCCTGAATATATTCAGGAGAAAACGCATACGCCCTTTTTGGCCAAGTACATCATTGTCGAAGTTGTGCCCCTCTTCCTGTGCTTTAAAGGCGATTCCAACGTACCTCTTGAAATCTGTTTCCTGCTATTCTGCCTCGCTTTCAAGTCCGCCTCGATGCCTTCCCTCAACAGATTTTTGGACGATAGTTGTCCTTTATTACTCGGCCAGTTTGTGAATTGCTGTGCCCCTGAGATCCATTTTTCAACTCGTTTTAGGTGAGCTGACAGCAAGTCCAAAATTTTGGTTCAGGAACTATACTGGTTCCGGGTGGGGGCCTGAGACTTTGGTTAATTCTTCTTCCTGCCGGGAAATTACAGTGATATGTGCCCATCCAAATGCCTAACAGCTACTCTCTCATTGGTTCTCCCTCTTCCCTTTCATCCTCTGCCAAATTGGCAACCTGTGCGAACCAGGAGGTTAAAGGGGCTGTCTCTCCAAGTTGGGAGGTTGATAGTAAAGCAGATGGAAAGTCAAACCGGAGCACCAGGAGAGGGACTATTCGTTGAGTTTTAGAAACCTTTCGTATTCACAGTGTGTCCGTTCTCTAGGTTTCCCGTACATGTTATAACTGTAGTAATATTCCCTTCAACCTGGAGAGTTGGGACCCATGGAATGTGTGCCATGCATTATTGCTTTAAATGGTGTGCATTTGTTCACCCAATCTCACCAATCCTCTCAGTCCCAAGTGCCCAGCCTTATGCCACATCCAGCTGTCGTTGTAGATAGGGTCATTCCATGTTTCATCAGAGACGCTGAAGGAATTGTAAAGAATTTCCCAGTTTTTTTGTTTTGTTTTTGAAATTCCTTTTTATAGTGGGTTTGAGCTGATTCTCGCTGCCATGTTTATGCCAGTCTAGACACACTTGATTCCCTTATGGAGACATATCAATACATAGGTTTTAAGATTCTTACTAGTCAGATATATTCCTCTGCGGGAAATATGGGGTTTTGAGTCCCTTTCACTGAGGAAGGTGTAGGTCTTGTCTATTCCATAGATGGTTTTTGGAATGGTACCTGTGCTTATATCAAACTCTGGTTTTATGCATCACCCCACCTCTCCTTCCCCCTTAAGCAGGCATAAGAGTGTTTTCTAAATGTGAGACACTGTTGTCTTTCCTAACTCAGTTCAAGTGTAGCCATGTTTACAGGATCTTCATAAGTGATATCTTATGATAAGTTTCTTTTTCTGTGTGACTTATTTCACTTAGAATCATCGTACCTGAATCCACCCATTTTGCTGCTACTGGTCTTATGACATTGATTTCATGGCTGAGGGATATTCTATCGTACGTAAGTACCGCAATTTTTTGAACCATTTTTATATTTCCTGGGATATTTAAGGTGTACCCAAGTTGAGGTCCTTGTAAGCAGTGCAGCCCTGAATTTAGGGCTGGCTCTGTCTTATTGATTTTCAGTTTTCCCAAGGTATATTCCCTATACTGGAAGTGCCCTTGGCTCTGTAGCTCTGTTCTTTAGTTGTTTTAGGGAACACAATGTACTCCTCCAGAGAGGCAGTTGGCAATTTACATCCCGCCCATCAGCATAAAAAGGCTCCCTGTTCTCCAGGGCCTGTCTTGCCTTTCTGGTTTTTACACATTTTGTGGATGTCCCTTTTGACCGGTGGGAAGTGACACTTCTTTGTAGTGCAGATTTGCATTGCCCGCTTGCTTGCTTGGCCAAAAAGGGCGTATGCGTTTTCTCCTGAATATATTCAGGAGAAAACGCATACGCCCTTTTTGGCCAAGTGCATCATTGTCGAAATTGTGCCCCTCTTCCTGTGCTTTAAAAGCGATTCCAACGTACCTCTTGAAATCTGTTTCCTGCTATGTTGCCTCACTTTCAAGTCAGACTCGTTGTCTTCTCTGAACAGATTTTTGGACGATTGTTTTCCTTTATTACTCGGGCAGTTTGTGAATTGCTGTGCCCCTGAGCTCCATTTTTCACCTCGTTTTTTGTGAGCTGACCGCAAGTCCAAAATTTTGCTTCAGGACCTATACAGGTTCCCGGTGGGTGGCTGAGACTTTGGTTAATTCTTCTTCCTGCCGGGAAATTAGAGTGATATGTGCCCGTCCAAATGCCTAACAGCTACTCTCTCATTGGTTCTCCCTCTTCCCTTTCATCCTCTGCCAAATTGGCAACCTGTGCGAACCAGGATGTTAAAGGGGCTGTCTCTCCAAGTTGGGAGGTTGATGGTAAAGCAGATGGAAAGTGAAACCGGAGCACCAGGAGAGGGACTATTCGTTGAGTTTTAGAAATCTTTCGTATTCACAGTGTGTCCGTTCTCTAGGTTTTGTGTACATGTTATAGCTGTAGTAATATTCCCTTCAACATGGAGAGTTGGGACCCATGGAATGGGTGCCAGGCATTTGTGCTTTAAAGGGTCTGCATTTGCTCACCCAATCACACCAATCGTCTCAGTCCCAATTGTCCAGCCTTATGCCACATCCAGCTGTCGTTGTAGATAGGGTCATTCCAGGTTTCATCAGAGACCCTGAAGGAATTGTAAAGAATTTCCCAGTTTTTTTGTTTTGTTTTTGAAATTCCTTTTTATAGTGGGTTTGAGCTGATTCTCATGCCATGTTTATGCCAGTCTAGACACACTTGATTCCCTTACGGAGACATATCAATACATAGGTTTTAAGATTCTTACTAGTCAGATATATTCCTCTGCGGGAAATATGGGGTTTTGAGTCCCTTTCACTGAGGAAGGTGTAGGTCTTGTCTATTCCATAGTTGGTTTTTGGAACAGTACCTGTGCTTATATCAAACTCTGGTTTTATGCATCACCCCACCTCTCCTTCCCCCTTCAGCAGCCATAAGAGTGTTTTCTAAATGTGAGACTCTGTTCTCTTTCCTAACTCAGTTCAAGTGTAGCCATGTTTAGAAGATCTTCATAAGTGATATCTTATGATATGTTTCTTTTTCTGTGTGACTTATTTCACTTAGAATCATCGTACCTGAATCCACCCATTTTGCTGCTACTGGTCTTATGATATTGATTTCATGGCTGAGGGATATTCCATCGTACGTAAGTACCACAATTTTTTGAACCATTTTTATATTTCCTGGGATATTTAAGGTGTACCCAAGTTGAGGTCCTTGTAAGCAGTGCAGCCCTAAATTTTCCCGTGGCTCTTTCTTATTGATTTTCAGTTTTCCCAAGGTATATTCCCTAGACTGGAAGTGCCCTTGTCTCTGTAGCTCTGTTGTTTACTTGTTTTAGGGAACACAATGCACTCCTCCAGAGAGGCAGTTGGCAATTTACATCCCGCCCATCAGCATATCAAGGCTCCCTGTTCTCCAGGGCCTGTCTTGCCTTTCTTGTTCTTACACATTTTGTGGATGTCCCTTTTGACGGCTGGGAAGTGATACCTCTTTGTAGTGCAGATTTGCATTGCCCATTGCTTGCTTGGCCAAAAAGGGCGTATGCGTTTTCTCCTGAATATATTCAGGAGAAAATGCATGCGCCCTTTTTGGCCAAGTGCATCATTGTCGAAGTTGTGCCCCTCATCCTGTGCTTTATAGGTGATTCGAACGTACCTCTTGAAATCTGTTTCCTGCTATTCTGCCTCACTTTCAAGTCCGCCTCGTTTCCTTCCCTCAACAGATTTTTGGATGATAGTTGTCATTTATTACTCTGCCAGTTTGTGAATTGCTGTGCCCCTGAGCTCCATTTTTCAACTCATTTTTTGTGAGCTGACCACATTTCCAAAATTTTGGTTCAGGACCTATGCTGGTTCCGGTTGGGCGCTGAGACTTTGGTTAATTCTTCTTCCTGCCGGGAAATTAGAGTGATATGTGCCCGTCCAAATGCCTTACAGCTACTCTCTCATTGGTTCTCCCTCTTCCCTTTCATCCTCTGCCAAATTGGCAACCTGTGCGAACCAGGATGTTAAAGGGGATGTCTCTCCAAGTTGGGAGGTTGATGGTAAAGCAGATGGAAAGTCAACCAGGAGCACCAGGAGAGGGACTATTCGTTGAGTTTTAGAAACCTTTCGTATTCACAGTGTGTCCGTTCTCTAGGTTTCCCGTACATGTTATATCTGTAGTAATATTCCCTTCAACCTGGAGAGTTGGGACCCATGGAATGGGTGCCATGCATTATTGCTTTAAAGGGTCTTCATTTGCTCACCCAATCTCACCAATCGCCTCAGTCCCAAGTGTCCAGCCTTATGCCACATCCAGCTGTCGTTGTAGATAGGGTCTTTCCAGGTTTCATCAGAGACCCTGAAGGAAATGTAAAGAATTTCCCAGTTTTTTTGTTTTGTTTTTGCAATTCCTTTTTATAGTGGGTTTGAGCTGATTCTCGCTGCCATGTTTATGCCAGTCTAGACACACTTGATTCCCTTACGGAGGCATATCAATACATAGATTTTAAGATTCTTACTAGTCAGATATATTCCTCTGCGGGAAATATGGGGTTTTGAGTCCCTTTCACTGAGGAAGGTGTAGGTCTTGTCTATTCCATAGTTGGTTTTCGGAACGATACCTGTGCTTATACAAAACTCTGGTTTTATGCATCACCCCACCTCTCCTTCCCCCTTAAGCAGGCATAAGAGTGTTTTGTAAATGTGAGACACTGTTCTCTTTCCTAACTCAGTTCAAGTGTAGCCATGTTTACAGGATCTTCATAAGTGATATCTTATGATAAGTTTCTTTTTCTGTGTGACTTATTTCACTTAGAATCATCGTACCTGAATCCACCCATTTTGCTGCTACTGGTCCTATGACATTGATTTCGTGTCTGAGGGATATTCCATCGTACGTAAGTACCACAATTTTTTGAACCATTTTTATATTTCCTGGGATATTTAAGGTGTACCCAAGTTGAGGTCCTTGTAAGCAGTGCAGCCCAAAATTTTGGGGTGGCTCTGTCTTATTGATTTTCAGTTTTCCCAAGGTATATTCCCTAGACTGGAAGTGCCCTTGGCTCTGTAGCTCTGTTCTTTACTTGTTTTAGGGAACACAGTATACTCCTCCAGAGAGGCAGTTGGCAATTTACATCCCGCCCATCAGCATAACAAGGCTCCCTGTTCTCCAGGACCTATCTTGCCTTTCTGGTTTTTACACATTTTGTGGATGTCCCTTTTGACCGGTGGGAAGTGATACTTCTTTGTAGTGCAGATTTGCATTGCCCGCTTGCTTGCTTGGCCAAAAAGGGCGTATTCGTTTTCTCCTGAATATATTCAGGAGAAAACACATACGCCCTTTTTGGCCAAGTGCATTATTGTCGTAGTTGTGCCCCTCTTCCTGTGCTTTAAAGGCGATTTCAACGTACCTCTTGAAAACTGTTTCCTGCTATTCTGCCTCGCTTTCAAGTCCGCCTCGTTGCCTTCCCTCAACAGATTTTTGGACGATAGTTGTCCTTTATTACTCGGCCAGTTTGTGAATTGCTGTGCCCCTGAGCTCCATTTTTCAACTCGTTTTTGGTGAGCTGACCGCAAGTCCAAAATTTTGGTTCAGGACCTATGCTGGTTCCCGGTGGGGGGCTGAGACTTTGGTTAATTCTTTTTCCTGCCGGGAAGTTGGAGTGATACGTGCCCGTCCAAATGCCTAACAGCTACTCTCTCATTGGTTCTCCCTCTTCCCTTTCATCCTCTGCCAAATTGGAAACCTGTGTGAACCAGGAGGTTAAAGGGGCTGTCTCTCCAAGTTGGGACATTGATAGTAAAGCAGATGGAACGTCAAGCCGGACCACCAGGAGAGGGACTATTCGTTGAGTTTTAGAAACCTTTCGTATTCACAGTGTGTCCGTTCTCTAGGTTTCCCTTACATGTTATAGCTGTAGTAATATTCCCTTCAACCTGGAGATTTGGGACCAATGGAATGGGTGCCAGGCATTTGTGCTTTAAAGGGTCTGCATTTGCTCACCCAATCTCACCAATCGTCTCAGTCCCAAGTGTCCAGACTTATGCCACATCCACCTGTCGTTGTAGATAGGGTCATTCCAGGTTTCATCAGAGACTCTGAAGGAATTGTAAAGAATTTCCCAGTTTTTTTGTTTTGTTTTTGAAATTCCTTTTTATAGTGGGTTTGAGCTGATTCTCGCTGCCATGTTTATGCCAGTCTAGACGCACTTGATTCCCTTACAGAGACATATCAATACATAGGTTTTAAGATTCTTCCTAGTCAGATATTTTCCTCTGCGGAAAATATGGGGTTTTGAGTCCCTTTCCCTGAGGAATGTGTAGGTCTTGTCTATTCCATAGTTGGTTTTTGGAACGGTACCTGTGCTTATATCAAACTCTGGTTTTATTCATCACCCCACCTCTCCTTCCACCTTAAGCAGGCATACGATTGTTTTCTAAATGTGAGACACTGTTCTCTTTCCTAACTCAGTTCAAGTGTAGCCATGTTTACAGGATCTTCATAAGTGATATCTTATGATAAGTTTCTTTTTCTCTGTGACTTATTTCACTTAGAATCATCGTACCTGAATCCACCCATTTTGCTGTTACTGGTCTTATGACATTGATTTCATGGCTGAGGGATATTCCACCATACATAAGTACCACAATATTTTGAACCATTTTTTTATTTCCTGGGATATTTAAGGTGTACCCAAGTTGAGGTCCTTGTAAGCAGTGCAGCCCTAAATTTTGGGGTGGCACTGTCTTATTGATTTTCAGTTTTCCCAAGGTATATTCCCTAGACTGGAAGTGCCCTTGGCTCTGTAGCTTTGTTCTTTACTTGTTTTAGGGAACACAATGCACTCCTCCAGAGAGGCAGTTGGCAATTTACATCCCGCCCATCAGCATAACAATGCTCCCTGTTCTCCAGGGCCTGTCTTGCCTTTCTGGTTTTTACACATTTTGTGGATATCCCTTTTGACAGGTGGGAAGTGATACTTCTTTGTACTGAAGATTTGCATTGCCCGCTTGCTTGCTAGGCCAAAAAGGGCGTATGCATTTTCTCTTGAATACATTCAGGAGAAAACGCATACGCCCTTTTTGGCCAAGTGCATCATTGTCGAAATTGTGCCCCTCTTCCTGTGCTTTAAAGGCGATTCAAACTTACCTCTTGAAATCTGTTTCCTGCTATTCTGCCTCGCTTTCAAGTCCGCCTCGTTGCCTTCCCTCAACAGATTTTTGGACGATAGCTGTCCTTTATTACTCTGCCAGTTTGTGAATTGCTGTGCCCCTGAGCTCCATTTGTCAACTCGTTTTTTGTGAGCTGACAGCAAGTCCAAAATTTTGGTTCAGGACCTATACTGGTTCCCGGTGGGTGGCTGAGACTTTGGTTAATTCTTCTTCCTGCCGAGAAATTACAGTGATATGTGCCCGTCAAAATGCCTAACAGCTACTCTCTCATTGGTTCTCCCTCTTCCCTTTCATCCTCTGCCAAATTGGCAACCTGTGCGAACCAGGAGGTTAAAGGGGCTGTCTCTCCAAGTTGGGAGGTTGATAGTAAAGCAGATAGAAAGTCAAACCAGAGCACCAGGAGAGGGACTATTCATTGAGTTTTAGAAACCTTTCGTATTCACAGTGTGTCTGTTCTCTAGGTTTCCTGTACATGTTATAGCTGTAGTAATATTCCCTTCAACCTGGAGAGTTGGGCCCCATGGAATGGGTGCCAGGCATTTGTGCTTAAAAGGGTCTGCATTTGCTCACCCAATCTCACCAATCGTCTCAGTCCCAAGTGTCCCTCCTTATGCCACATCCAGTTTTCATTGTAGATAGGGTCATTCCAGGTTTCATCAGAGACCCTGAAGGAATTGTAAAGAATTTCCCAGTTTTTTTTTTTAGTTTTTGAAATTCCTTTTTATAGTGGGTTTGAGCTGATTCTCGCTGCCATGTTTATGCCAGTCTAGACACACTTGATTCCCTTACGGAGACATATCAATACGTAGGTTTTAAGATTCTTACTAGTGAGATATATTCCTCTGCGGGAAATATGGGGTTTTGAGTCCCTTTCACTGAGGAAGGTGTAGGTCTTGTCTATTCCATTGTTGGTTTTTGGAACGGTACCTGTGCTTATATCAAACTCTGGTTTTATGCATCACCCCACCTCTCCTTCCCCCTTAAGCAGGCATAAGAGTGTTTTCTAAATGTGAGACACTGTTCTCTTTCCTAACTCAGTTCAAGTGTAGCCATGTTTACAGGATCTTCATAAGTGATATCTTATGATAATTTTCTTTTTCTGTGTGACTTATTTCACTTAGAATCATCGTACCTGAATCCACCCATTTTGCTGCTACTGGTCTTATGATATTGATTTCATGGCTGAGGGATATTCCATCGTACGTAAGTACCACAATTTTTTGAACCATTTTTATATTTCCTGGGATATTTAAGTTGTATCCAAGTTGAGGTCCTTGTAAGCAGTGCAGCCCTAAATTTTGGGGTGGTTCTGTCTTATTGATTTTCAGTTTTCCCAAGGTATATTCCCTAGACTGGAAGTGCCCTTGGCTCTGTAGCTCTGGTCTTTACTTGTTTTAGGGAACACAATGCACTCCTCCAGAGAGGCAGTTGGCAATTTACATCCCGCCCATCAGCATAACAAGGCTCCCTGTTCTCCAGGGCATGTCTTGCCTTTCTGGTTTTTACACATTTTGTGGATGTCCCTTTTGACCGGTGGGAAGTGATACTTCTTTGCAGTGCAGATTTGCATTGCCCGCTTGTTTGCTTGGCCAAAAAGGGCGTATGCGTTCTCTCCTGAATATATTCAGGAGAAAACGCATACGCCCTTGTTGGCCAAGTGCATCATTGTCGAAGTTGTGCCCCTCTTCCTGTGCTTTAAAGGCGATTCCAACGTACCACTTGAAATCTGTTTCCTGCTATTCTGCCTCGCATTCAAGTCCGCCTCGTTGCCTTCCCTCAACAGATTTTGGTACGATAGTTTTCCTTTATTACTCGGCCAGTTTGTGAATTGCTGTGCCCCGAGCTCAATTTTTCAACTCGTTTTTGGTGAGCTGACCGCAAGTCCAATATTTTGGTTCAGGACCTATGCTGGTTCCCGGTGGGGGGCTGAGACTTTGGTTAATTCTTCTTCCTGCCGGGAAGTTAGAGTGAAATGTGCCCGTCCAAATGACTAACAGCTACTCTCTCATTGGTTCTCCCTCTTCCCTTTCATCCTCTGCCAATTTGGCAACGTGTGCGAACCAGGAGGTTAAAGGGGCTGTCTCTCCAAGTTGGGAGGTTGATAGTAAAGCAGATGGAAAGTCAAACTGGAGCACCAGGAGAGGGACTATTCGTTGAGTTTTAGAAACCTTTCGTATTCACAGTGTGTTCGTTCTCTAGGTTTCCCGTACATGTTATAGCTGTAGTAATATTCCCTTCAACCTGGAGTGTTGGGACCCATGGAATGGGTGCCATGCATTATTGCTTTAAAGGGTCTGCATTTGCTCACCCAATCTCACCACTCCTCTCAGTCCCAAGTTTCCCTCCTTATGCCACATCCAGCAGTCATAGTAGATAGGGTCATTCCAGGTTTCATCAGAAACCCTGAAGGAATTGCAAAGAATTTCCCAGTTTTTTTGTTTTGTTTTTGCAATTCCTTTTTATAGTGGGTTTGAGCTGATTCTCGCTGCCATGTTTATGCCAGTCTAGACACACTTGATTCCCTTACGGAGACATATCAATACATAGGTTTTAAGATTCTTACTAGTCAGATATATTCCTCTGCGGGAAATATGGGGTTTTGAATCCCTTTCACTGAGGAAGGTGTAGGTCTTGTCTATTCCATAGTTGGTTTTTGGAACGGTACCTGTGCTTATATCAAACTCTGGTTTTATGCATCACCCCACCTCTCCTTCCCCCTTAAGCAGGCATAAGGGTGTTTTCTAAATGTGAGTCACAACTCTCTTTCCTAACTCAGTTCAAGTGTAGCCATGTTTACAGGATCTTCATAAGTGATATCTTATGATAAGTTTCTTTTTCTGTGTGACTTATTTCACATAGAATCATCGTACCTGAATCCACCCATTTTGCTGCTACTGGTCTTATGACATTGATTTCATGGCTGAGGGATATTCCATCGTACGTAAGTACCACAATTTTTTGAACCAGTTTTATATTTCCTGGGATAATTAATGTGTATCCAAGTTGAGGTCCTTGTAAGCAGTGCAGCCCTAAATTTTGAGGTGGCTCTGTCTTATTGATTTTCAGTTTTCCCAAGGTATATTCCCTAGACTGGAAGTGCCCTTGGCTCTGTAGCTCTGTTGTTTACTTGTTTTAGGGACCACAATGCACTCCTCCACAGAGGCTGTAGGCAATTTACATCCCGCCCATCAGCATAACAAGGCTCCCTGTTCTCCAGGGCCTGTCTTGCCTTTCTGGTTTTTACACATTTTTTGGATGTCCCTTTTGAGCGGTGGGAAGTGATACTTCTTTGTAGTGCAGATTTGCATTGCCCGCTTGCTTGCTTGGCCAAAAAGGGCGTATGCGTTTTCTCCTGAATATATTCAGGAGAAAACGCATACGCCCTTTTTGGGCAAGTGCATCATTGTCCAAGTTGTGCCCCTCTTCCTGTGCTTTAAAGGCAATTCCAATGTACCTCTTGAAATCTGTTTCCTGCTATTCTGCCTCGCTTTCAAGTCCGCCTCGTTGCCTTCCCTCAACAGATTTTTGGACGATAGTTGTCCTTTATTACTCGGCCAGTTTGTGAATTGCTGTGCCCCTGAGCTCCATTTTTCAACTCGTTTTTGGTGAGCTGACCGCAAGTCCAACATTTTGGTTCAGGACCTATACTGGTTCCCGGTGGGTGGCTGAGACTTTGGTTAATTCTTCTTCCTGCCGGGAAATTACAGTGATATGTGCCCGTCCAAATGCCTAACAGCTACTGTCTCATTGGTTCTCCCTCTTCCCTTTCATCCTCTGCCAAATTGGCAACCTGTGCGAACCAGGAGTTTAAAGGGGCTGTCTCTCCAAGTTGGGAGGTTGATAGTAAAGCAGATGGAAAGTCAAACTGGAGCACCAGGAGAGGGACTATTCGTTCAGTTTTAGAAACCTTTCGTATTCACAGTGTGTCCGTTCTCTAGTTTTCCCGTACATGTTATAGCTGTAGTAATATTCCCTTCAACCTGGAGAGTTCGGACCCATGAAATGGGTGCCATCCATTATTGCTTTAAAGGGTCTGCATTTGCTCACCCAATCTCACAAATCGTCTCAGTCTCAAGTGTCCCTCCTTATGCCACATCCAGCTGTCGTTGTAGATAGGGTCATTCGAGGTTTCATCAGAATCCCTGAAGGAATTGTAAAGAATTTCCCAGTTTTTTTATTTTGTTTTTGAAATTCCTTTTTATAGTGGGTTTGAGCTGATTCTCGCTGCCATGTTTATGCCAGTCTAGACACATTTGATTCCCTTACGGTGACATATCAATACATAGGTTTTAAGATTCTTACTAGTCAGATATATTCCTCTGCGGGAAATATGGGGTTTTAAGTCCCTTTCACTTAGGAAGGTGTAAGTCTTGTCTAATCCATAGTTGGTTTTTGGAACGGTACCTGTGCTTATATCAAACTCTGGTGTTATGCATCACCCCACCTCTCCTTCCCCCTTAAGCAGGCATAAGAGTGTTTTCTAAATGTGAGACACTATTCTCTTTCCTAACTCAGTTCAAGTGTAGCCATGTTTACAGGATCTTCATAAGTGATATCTTATGATAAGTTTCTTTTTCTGTGTGACTTATTTCACTTAGAATCATCGTACCTGAATCCACCCATTTTGCTGCTACTGGTCTTATGACATTGATTTCATAGCTCAGGGATATTCCATCGTTCGTAAGTACCTCAATTTTTTGAACCATTTTTATATTTCCTGGGATATTTAAGGTGTACCCAAGTTGATCTCCTTGTAAGCAGTGCAGCCCTAAATTTTGGGGCGGCTCTGTCTTACTGATTTTCAGTTTTCCCAAGGTATATTCCCTAGACTGGTAGTGCCCTTGGCTCTGTAGCTCTGTTCTTTACTTGTTTTAGGGACCACAATGTACTCCTCCAGAGAGGCAGTTGGCAACTTACATCCCGCCCATCAGCATAACAAGGCTCCCTGTTCTCCAGGGCCTGTCTTGCCTTTCTGGTTTTTACACATTTTGTGGATGTCCCTTTTGCCCGGTGGGAAGTGATACTTCTTTGTAGTGCAGATTTGCATTGCCCGCTTGCTTGCTTGGCCAAAAAGGGCGTATGCGTTTTCTCCTGAATATATTCAGGTGAAAACGCATATACCCTTTGGGCCAAATGCAACATTGTCGAAGTTGTGCCCCTCTTCCTGTCCTTTAAATGCAATTCCAACGTACCTCTTGAAATCTGTTTCCTGCTATTCTGCCTCACATTCAAGTCCGCCTCGTTGCCTTCCCTCAACAGATTTTTGGACGATAGTTGTCCTTTATTACTCGGCCAGTTTGTGAATTGCTGGGCCCCTGAGCTCCATTTTTCAACTCGTTTTTGGTGAGCTGACCGCAAGTCCAAAATTTTGGTCCAGGACCTATACTGGTTCCCGGTGGGTGGCGGAGACTTTGTTTAATTCTTCTTCCTGCCGGAAAATTACAGTGATATGTGCCCGTCCAAATGCCTAACAGCTACTCTCTCATTGGTTCTCCCTCTTCCCTTTAATCCTCTGCCAAATTGGCAACCTGTGTGAACCAGGAGGTTAAAGGGGCTGTGTCTCCAAGTTGGGAGGTTTATAGTAAAGCAGATGGAAAGTCGAACCGGAGCACCAGGAGAGGGACTATTCGTTGAGTTTTAGAAACCTTTCGTATTCACAGTGTGTCCGTTCTCTAGGTTTCCCGTACATGTTATAGCTGTAGTAATATTCCCTTCAACCTGGAGAGTTGGGACCCATGGAAAGGGTGACAGGCATTTGTGCTTTAAAGGGTCTGCATTTGCTCACCCAATCTCACCAATCGTCTCAGTCCCAAGTGTCCCTCCTTATGCCACATCCAGCGGTCGTTGTAGATAGGGTCATTCTAGGTTGTATCAGAGACCCTGAAGGAATTGTAAAGAATTTCCCAGTTTTTTGGTTTCTTTTTGAAATTCCTTTGTATAGTGGGTTTGAGCTGATTCTTGCTGCCATGTTTATGCCAGTCTAGACACACTTGATTCCCTTACGGAGACATATCAATACATAGGTTTTAAGATTCTTACTAGTCAGATATATTCCTCTGCGGGAAATATGGGGTTTTGAGTCCCATTCACTGAGGAAGGTGTAGGTCTTGTCTATTCCATAGTTGGTTTTTGGAACGGTACCTGTGCTTATATCAAACTCTGGTTTTATGCATCACCCCACCTCTCCTTCCCCCTTAAGCAGGCATAAGAGTGTTTTCTAAATGTGAGACACTGTTCTCTTTCCTAACTCAGTTCAAGTGTAGCCATGTTTACAGGATCTTCATAAGTGATATCTTATGATAAGTTTCTTTTTCTGTGTGACTTATTTCACTTAGAATCATCGTACCTGAATCCACCCATTTTGCTGCTACTGGTCTTATGACATTGATTTCATGGCTGAGGGATATTCCATCGTACGTAAGTACCACAATTTTTTGAACCAATTTTATATTTCCTGGGATATTTAATGTGTACCCAAGTTGAGGTCCTTGTAAGCAGTGCAGCCCTACATTTTGGGGTGGCTCTGTCTTATTGATTTTCAGTTTTCCCAAGGTATATTCCCTAGACTGGAAGTGCCCTTGGCTCTGTAGCTCTGTTCTTTACTTGTTTTAGGGAACACAATTCACTCCACCAGAGAGGCAGTTGGCCATTCACATCCCGCCCATCAGCATAACAAGGCTCCCTGTTCTCCAGGGCCTGTCTTGCCTTTCTGGTTTTTACACATTTTGTGGATGTCCCTTTTGACCGGTGGGAAGTGATACTTCTTTGTAGTGCAGACTTGCATTGCCCGCTTGCTTGCTTGGCCAAAAAGGGCGTATGCGTTTTCTCCTGAATATATTCAGGAGAAAATGCATACGCCGTTTTTGGCCAATGCATCATTGTCGAAGTTGTGCCCCTCTTCCTGTGCTTTAAAGGCAATTCCAACGTACCTCTTGAAATCTGTTTCCTGCTATTCTGCCTCGCTTTCAAGTCCTCCTCGTTGTCTTCCCTCAACAGATTTTTGGACGATAGTTGTCCTTTATTACTCGGCCCGTTTGTGAATTGCTGTGCCCCTGAGCTCCATTTTTCAACACGTTTTTGGTGAGCTGACCGCAAGTCCAAAATTTTGGTTCAGGAACTATACTGGTAACCGGTGGGTGGCTGAGACTTTGGTTAATTCTTCTTCCTGCCGGGAAGTTAGAGTGATATGTGCCCACCCAAATGCCTAACAGCTACTCTCTCATTTGTTCTCCCTCTTCCCACTCATCCTCTGCCAAATTGGCAACCTGTGTGAATGAGGAGGTTAAAGTGGCTGTGTCTCCAAGTTGGGAGATTGATAGTAAAGCAGATGGAAAGTCAAACCGGAGCACCAGGAGAGGGACAATTCGTTGAGTTTTAGAATCCTTTCGTATTCACAGTGTGTCCGTTCTCTAGTTTTCCCGTACATGTTATAGCTGTAGTAATATTCCCTTCAACCTGGAGAGTTCTGACCCATGAAATGGGTGCCATCCATTATTGCTTTAAAGGGTCTGCATTTGCTCACCCAATCTCACAAATCGTCTCCGTCTCAAGTGTCCCTCCTTATGCCACATCCAGCTGTCATTGTAGATAGGGTCATTCCAGGTTTCATCAGAGACCCTGAAGGAATTGTAAAGAATTTCCCAATTTTTTTATTTTGTTTTTGAAATTCCTTTTTATAGTGGGTTTGAGCTGATTCTCACTGCCATGTTTATGCCAGTCTAGACACACTTGATTCCCTTACGGAGACATATCAATACATAGGTTTTAAGATTCTTACTAGTCAGATATATTCCTCTGCGGGAAATATGGGGTTTTGAGTCCCTTTCACTGAGGAAGGTGTAGGTCTTGTCTAATCCATAGTTGGTTTTTGGAACCCTACCTGTGCTTATATCAAACTCTGGTTTTATGCATCACCCCACCTCTCCTTCCCCCTTAAGCAGGCATAAGATTGTTTTCTAAATGTGAGACACTATTCTCTTTCCTAACTCAGTTCAAGTGTAGCCATGTTTACAGGATCTTCATAAGTGATATCTTATGATAAGTTTCTTTTTCTGTGTGACTTATTTCACTTAGAATCATCGTACCTGAATCCACCCATTTTGCTGCTACTGGTCTTATGACATTGATTTCATGGCTGAGGGATATTCCATCGTTCGTAAGTACCTCAATTTTTTTAACCATTTTTATATTTCCTGGGATATTTAAGGTGTACCCAAGTTGATGTCCTTGTAAGCAGTGCAGCCCTAAATTTTGGGGCGGCTCTGTCTTACTGATTTTCAGTTTTCCCAAGGTATATTCCCTAGACTGGTAGTGCCCTTGGCTCTGTAGCTCTGTTCTTTACTTGTTTTAGGGACCACAATGTACTCCTCCAGAGAGGCAGTTGGCAACTTACATCATACCCATCAGCATAACAAGGCTCCCTGTTCTCCAGGGCCTGTCTTGCCTTTCTGGTTTTTACACATTTTGTGGATGTCCCTTTTGACCGGTGGGAAGTGATACTTCTTTGTAGTGCAGATTTGCATTGCCCGCTTGCTTGCTTGGCCAAAAAGGGCGTATGCGTTTTCTCCTGAATATATTCAGGAGAAAACGCATACGCCCTTTTTGGCCAAGTGCATCATTGTCGATGTTGTGCCCCTCTTCCTGTCCTTTAAAGGCGATTCCAACGTACCTCTTGAAATCTGTTTCCTGCAATTCTGCCTCGCATTGAAGTCCGCCTCGTTGCCTTCCCTCAACAGATTTTTGGACGATAGTTGTCCTTTATTACTCGGCCAGTTTGTGAATTGCTGGGCCCCTGAGCTCCATTTTTCAACTCGTTTTTGGTGAGCTGACCGCAAGTCCAAAATTTTGGTCCAGGACCTATACTGGTTCCCAGTGGGTTGCTGAGACTTTGGTTAATTCTTCTTCCTGCCGGGAAATTACAGTGATATGTGCCCGTCCAAATGCCTAACAGCTACTCTCTCATTGGTTCTCCCTCTTCCCTTTAATCCTCTGCCAAATTGGCAACCTGTGTGAACCAGGAGGTTAAAGGGGCTGTGTCTCCAAGTTGGGATATTTATAGTAAAGCAGATGGAAAGTCGAACCGGAGCACCAGGAGAGGGACTATTCGTTGAGTTTTAGAAACCTTTCGTATTCACAGTGTGTCCGTTCTCTAGGTTTCCCGTACATGTTATAGCTGTAGTAATACTCCCTTCAACCTGGAGAGTTGGGACCCATGGAAAGGGTGACAGGCATTTGTGCTTCAAAGGGTCTGCATTTGCTCACCCAATCTCTACAGTCGTCTCAGTCCCAAGTGTCCAGCCTTATGCCACATCCAGCTCTCATTGTAGATAGGGTCATTCCAGGTTTCATCAGAGACCCTGAAGGAATTGTAAAGAATTTCCCAGTTTTTTTGTTTTGTTTTTGAAATTCCTTTTTATAGTGGGTTTGAGCTGATTCTCGATGCCATGTTTATGCCAGTCTAGACACACTTGATTCCCTTACGGAGACATATCAATACATAGGTTTTAAGATTCTTACTACTCAGATATATTCCTCTGCGGGAAATATGGGGTTTTGAGTCCCTTTCACTGAGGAAGGTGTAGGTCTTGTCTATTCCATAGTTGGTTTTTGGAACGGTACCTGTGCTTATATCAAACTCTGGTTTTATGCATCACCCCACCTCTCCTTCCCCCTTAAGCAGGCATAAGAGTGTTTTCTAAATGTGAGACACTGTTCTCTTTCCTAACTCAGTTCAAGTGTAGCCATGTTTACAGGATCTTCATAAGTGATATCTTATGATAAGTTTCTTTTTCTGTGTGACTTATTTCACTTAGAATCATCGTACCTGAATCCACCCATTTTGCTGCTACTTGTCTTATGACATTGATTTC
Organism: Hyperoodon ampullatus; assembly: GCF_949752795.1. Taxonomy (NCBI): domain Eukaryota; kingdom Metazoa; phylum Chordata; class Mammalia; order Artiodactyla; family Ziphiidae; genus Hyperoodon; species Hyperoodon ampullatus. The sequence continues at coordinate 207,238 of NW_027640445.1, forward strand.
ATAGCTGAGGGATATTCCATCGTACGTAAGTACCACAATTTTTTGAACCATTTTTATATTTCCTGGGATATTTAATGTGTACCCAAGTTGAGGTCCTTGTAAGCAGTGCAGCCCTAAATTTTGGGGTGGCTCTGTCTTATTGATTTTCAGTTTTCCCAAGGTATATTCCCTAGACTGGAAGTGCCCTTGGCTCTGTAGCTCTGTTCTTTACTTGTTTTAGGGAACACAATTCACTCCACCAGAGAGGCAGTTGGCCATTTACATCCCGCCCATCAGCATAACAAGGCTCCCTGTTCTCCAGGGCCTGTCTTGCCTTTCTGGTTTTTACACATTTTGTGGATGTGCCTTTTGACCGGTGGGAAGTTATACTTCTTTGTAGTGCAGACTTGCATTGCCCGCTTGCTTGCTTGGCCAAAAAGGGCGTATGCGTTTTCTCCTGAATATATTCAGCAGAAAATGCATACGCCGTTTTTGGCCAATGCATCATTGTCGAAGTTGTGCCCCTCTTCCTGTGCTTTAAAGGCAATTCCAACGTACCTCTTGAAATCTGTTTCCTGCTATTCTGCCTCGCTTTCAAGTCCGCCTCGTTGCCTTCCCTCAACAGATTTTTGGACGATAGTTGTCCTTTATTACTCGGCCAGTTTGTGAATTGCTGTGCCCCTGAGCTCCATTTTTCAACACGTTTTTGGTGAGCTGACCGCAAGTCCAAAATTTTGGTTCAGGACCTATACTGGTAACCGGTGGGTGGCTGAGACTTTGGTTAATTCTTCTTCCTGCCGGGAAGTTAGAGTGATATGTGCCCATCCAAATGTCTAACAGCTACTCTCTCATTGGTTCTCCCTCTTCCCTCTCATCCTCTGCCAAATTGGCAACCTGTGTGAATGAGGAGGTTAAAGTGGCTGTGTCTCCAAGTTGGGAGATTGATAGTAAAGCAGATGAAAAGTCAAACCGGAGCACCAGGAGAGGGACAATTCGTTGAGTTTTAGAATCCTTTCGTATTCACAGTGTGTCCGTTCTCTAGGTTTCCCGTACATGTTATAGCTGTAGTAATATTCCCTTCAACCTGGAGAGTTGGGACCCATGGAATGGGTGCCAGGCATTTGAGCTTTAAAGGGTCTGAATTTGCTCACCCAATCTCACCAATCGTCTCAGTCCCAAGTGTCCCTCCTTATGCCACATCCAGCTGTCATTGTAGATAGGGTCATTCCAGGTTGCATCAGAGACCCTGAAGGAATTGTAAAGAATTTCCCAGTTTTTTCTTTTGTTTTTGAAATTCCTTTTTATAGTGGGTTTGAGCTGATTCTCGCTGCCATGTTTATGCCAGTCTAGACACACTTGATTCCCTTACGGAGACATATCAATACATAGGTTTTAAGATTCTTACTAGTCAGATATATTCCTCTGCGGGAAATATGGTGTTTTGAGTCCCTTTCACTGAGGAAGGTATAGGTCTTGTCTATTCCATAGTTGGTTTTTGGAACGGTACCTGTGCTTATATCAAACTCTTCTTTTATGCATCACCCCACCTCTCCTTCCCCCTTAAGCAGGCATAAGAGTGTTTTCTAAATGTGAGACACTGTTCTCTTTCCTAACTCAGTTTAAGTGTAGCCATGTTTACAGGATCTTCATAAGTGATATCTTATGATAAGTTTCATTTTCTGTGTGACTTATTTCACTTAGAATCATCGTACCTGAAACCACCCATTTTGCTGCTACTGGTCTTATGACATTGATTTCATGGCTGAGGGATATTCCATCGTACGTAAGTACCACAATATTTTGAACCATGTTTATATTTTCTGGGATACTTAAGGTGTACCCAAGTTGAGGTTCTTGTAAGCAGTGCAGCCCTAAATTTTGGGGTGGCTCTGTCTTATTGATTTTCAGTTTTCCCAAGGTATATTCCCTAGACTGGAAGTGCCCTTGGCTTTGTAGCTCTGTTCTTTACTTGTTTTAGGGAACACAATGTACTCCTCCAGAGAGGCAGTTGGCAATTTGCATCCCGCCCATCAGCATAACAAGGCTCCCTGTTCTCCAGGGCCTGTCTTGCCTTTTTGGTTTTTACACATTTTGTGGATGTCCATTTTGACCGGTGGGAAGTGATACTTCTTTGTAGTGCAGATTTGCATTGCCCGCTTGCTTGCTTGGCCAAAAAGGGCGTATGCGTTTTCTCCTGAATATATTCAGGAGAAAACGCATAATCCCTTTTTGGCCAAGTGCATCATTGTCGAAGATGTGCCCCTCTTCCTGTGCTTTAAAGGCGATTCCAACGTACCTCTTGAAATCTGTTTCCTGCTATTCTGCCTCGCTTTCAAGTCCGCCTCGTTGCCTTCCCTCAACAGATTTTGGGACGATAGTTGTCCTTTATTACTCGGCCAGTTTGTGAATTGCTGTGCCCCTGAGCTCCATTTTTCAACTCGTTTTTGGTGAGCTGACCGCAAGTCCAAAATTTTGGTTCAGGACCTATACTGGTTCCCGGTGGGTGGCTGAGAATTTGGTTAATTCTTCTTCCTGCCGGGAAATTGCAGTGATATGTGCCCGTCCAAATGCCTAACAGCTACTCTCTCATTGGTTCTCCCTCTTCCCTTTCATCCTCTGCCAAATTGGCAACCTGTGAGAACCAAGAGGTTAAAGGGGCTGTCTCTCCAGTTGGGAGGTTGATAGTAAAGCAGATGGAAAGTCAAACCGGAGCACCAGGAGAGGGACTATTCTTTGAGTTTTAGAAACCATTCGTATTCACAGTGTGTCCGTTCTCTATGTTTCCCGCACATATTATAGCTGTAGTAATATTCCCTTCAACCTGGAGAGTTGGGACCCATGGAATGGGTGCCATGCATTATTGCTTTAAAGGGTCTGCATTTGCTCACCCAATCTCACCAATCGTCTCAGTCCCAAGTGTCCCTCCTTATGCCACATCCAGCTGTAGTTGTAGATAGGGTCATTCCAGCTTTCATCAGAGACCCTGAAGGAATTGTAAAGAATTTCCCAGTTTTTTTGTTTTGTTTTTGAAATTCCTTTTTATAGTGGGTTTGAGCTGATTCTCGCTGCCATGTTTATGCCAGTCTAGACACACTTGATTCCCTTACAGAGACATATTAATAAATAGGTTTTAAGATTCTTACTAGTCAGATATTTTCCTCTGCGGGAAATATGGTGTTTTGAGTCCCTTTCACTGAGGACGGTGTAGGTCTTGTCTATTCCATAGTTGGTTTTTGGAACGGTACCTGTGCTTATATCAAACTCTGGTTTTATGCATCACCCCACCTCTCCTTCCCCCTTAAGCAGGCATAAGAGTGTTTTCTAAATGTGAGACACTGTTCTCTTTCCTAACTCAGTTTAAGTGTAGCCATGTTTAAAGGATCTTCATAAGTGATATCTTATGATAAGTTTCTTTTTCTGTGTGACTTATTTCACTTAGAATCATCGTACCTGAATCCACCCATTTTGCTGCTACTGGTCTTATGACATTGATTTCATGGCTGAGGGATATTCCATCGTACGTAAGTACCACAATTTTTTGAACCATTTTTATATTTCCTGGGATATTTAAGGTGTACCCAAGTTGAGGTCCTTGTAAGCAGTGCAGCCCTAAATTTTGGGGTGGCTCTGTCTTATTGATTTTCAGTTTTCCCAAGGTATATTCCCTAGACTGGAAGTGCCCTTGGCTCTGTAGCTCTGTTCTTTACTTGTTTTAGGGAACACAATGTACTCCTCTAGAGAGGCAGTTGGCAATTTACATCCCGCCCATCAGCATAACAAGGCTCCCTGTTCTCCAGGGCCTGTCTTGCCTTTCTAGTTTTTACACATTTTGTGGATGTCCCTTTTGAACGGTGGGAGGTGATACTTCTTTGTAGTGCAGATTTGCATTGCCCGCTTGCTTGCTTGGCCAAAAAGGGCGTATGCGTTTTCTCCTGAATATATTCAGGAGAAAACGCATACGCCGTTTTTGGCCCAGTGCATCATTGTCTTAGTTGTGCCCCTCTTCCTGTGCTTTAAAGGCGATTCCAACGTACCTCTTGAAATCTGTTTCCTGCTATTCTGCCTCGCTTTCAAGTCCGCCTCGTTGCCTTCCCTCAACAGATTTTTGGACGATAGTTGTCCTTTATTACTCGGCCAGTTTGTGAATTGCTGTGCCCCTGAGCTCCATTTTTCAACTCGTTTTTGGTGAGCTGACCGCAAGTCCAAAATTTTGGTTCAGGACATATGCTGGTTCCCAGTGCAGGGCTGAGACTTTGGTTAATTCTTTTTCCTGCCGGGAAGTTAGAGTGATATGTGCCCGTCCAAATGCCTAACAGCTACTCTCTCATTGGTTCTCCCTCTTCCCTTTCATCCTCTGCCAAATTGGAACCTGTGCGAACCAGGAGGTTAAAGGGGCTGTCTCTCCAAGTTGGGAGATTGATAGTAAAGCAGATGGAAAGTCAAACCGGAGCACCAGGACAGGGATTATTCGTTGAGTTTAGAAACCTTTCGTATTTACAGTGTGTCCGTTCTCTAGGTTTCCCGTACATGTTATAACTGTAGTAATATTCCCTTCAACCTGGAGAGATTGGATCCATGGAATGGGTGCCAGGCATTATTGCTTTAAAGGGTCTGCATTTGCTCACCCAATCTCACCAATCCTCTCAGTCCCAAGTGTCCCTCCTTATGCCACATTCAGCTGTCGTTGTAGATAGGGTCATTCCAGGTTTCATCAGAGACCCTGAAGGAATTGTAAAGAATTTCCCAGTTTTTTTGTTTTGTTTTTGAAATTCCTTTTTATAGTGGGTTTGAGCTGATTCTCGCTGCCATGTTTATGCAAGTCTAGACACACTTGATTCCGTAACGGAGACATATCAATACATAGGTTTTAAGATTCTTACTAGTCAGATATATTCCTCTGTGGGAAATATGGGGTTTTGAGTCCCTTTCACTGAGGAAGGTGTAGGTCTTGTCTATTCCATAGTTGGTTTTTGGAACGGTACCTGTGTTTATATCAAAATCTGGTTTTATGCATCAGCCCACCTCTCCTTCCCCCTTAAGCAGGCATAAGAGTGTTTTCTAAATGTGAGACACTGTTCTCTTTCCTAACTCAGTTCAAGTGTAGCCATGTTTATAGTATCTTCATAAGTGATATCTTATGATAAGTTTCTTTTTCTGTGTGACTTATTTCACTTAGAATCATCGTACCTGGATCCACCCATTTTGCTGCTACTGGTCTTATGACATTGATTTCATGGCTGAGGGATATTCCATCGTACGTAAGTACCACAATTTTTGGAACCGTTTTTATATTTCCTGGGATATTTAAGGTGTACCCAAGTTGAGGTCCTTGTAAGCAGTGCAGCCCTAAATTTTGGGGTGGCTCTGTCTTATTGATTTTCAGTTTTCCCAAGTTATATTCCCTAGACTGGAAGTGCCCTTGGCTCTGCAGCTCTGTTCTTTACTTGTTTTAGGGAACACAATGTACTCCTCATGAGAGGCAGTTGGCAATTTACATCCCGCCCATCAGCATAACAAGGCTCCCTGTTCTCCAGGGCCTGTCTTGCCTTTCTAGTTTTTACACATTTTGTGGATGTCCCTTTTGAACGGTGGGAGGTGATACTTCTTTGTAGTGCAGATTTGCATTGCCCGCTTGCTTGCTTGGCCAAAAAGGGCGTATGCGTTTTCTCCTGAATATATTCAGGAGAAAACGCATACGCCGTTTTTGGCCCAGTGCATCATTGTCTTAGTTGTGCCCCTCTTCCTGTGCTTTAAAGGCGATTCCAACGTACCTCTTGAAATCTGTTTCCTGCTATTCTGCCTCGCTTTCAAGTCCGCCTCGTTGCCTTCCCTCAACAGATTTTTGGACGATAGTTGTCCTTTATTACTCGGCCAGTTTGTGAATTGCTGTGCCCCTGAGCTCCATTTTTCAACTCGTTTTTGGTGAGCTGACCGCAAGTCCAAAATTTTGGTTCAGGACATATGCTGGTTCCCAGTGCAGGGCTGAGACTTTGGTTAATTCTTTTTCCTGCTGGGAAGTTAGAGTGATATGTGCCCGTCCAAATGCCTAACAGCTACTCTCTCATTGGTTCTCCCTCTTCCCTTTCATCCTCTGCCAAATTGGAACCTGTGCGAACCAGGAGGTTAAAGGGGCTGTCTCTCCAAGTTGGGAGATTGATAGTAAAGCAGATGGAAAGTCAAACCGGAGCACCAGGAGAGGGACTATTCGTTGAGTTTAGAAACCTTTCGTATTTACAGTGTGTCCGTTCTCTAGGTTTCCCGTACATGTTATAACTGTAGTAATATTCCCTTCAACCTGGAGAGATGGGATCCATGGAATGGGTGCCAGGCATTATTGCTTTAAAGGGTCTGCATTTGCTCACCCAATCTCACCAATCCTCTCAGTCCCAAGTGTCCCTCCTTATGCCACATTCAGCTGTCGTTGTAGATAGGGTCATTCCAGGTTTCATCAGAGACCCTGAAGGAATTGTAAAGAATTTCCCAGTTTTTTTGTTTTGTTTTTGAAATTCCTTTTTATAGTGGGTTTGAGCTGATTCTCGCTGCCATGTTTATGCAAGTCTAGACACACTTGATTCCGTAACGGAGACATATCAATACATAGGTTTTAAGATTCTTACTAGTCAGATATATTCCTCTGTGGGAAATATGGGGTTTTGAGTCCCTTTCACTGAGGAAGGTGTAGGTCTTGTCTATTCCATAGTTGGTTTTTGGAACGGTACCTGTGTTTATATCAAAATCTGGTTTTATGCATCAGCCCACCTCTCATTCCCCCTTAAGCAGGCATAAGAGTGTTTTCTAAATGTGAGACACTGTTCTCTTTCCTAACTCAGTTCAAGTGTAGCCATGTTTATAGTATCTTCATAAGTGATATCTTATGATAAGTTTCTTTTTCTGTGTGACTTATTTCACTTAGAATCATCGTACCTGGATCCACCCATTTTGCTGCTACTGGTCTTATGACATTGATTTCATGGCTGAGGGATATTCCATCGTACGTAAGTACCACAATTTTTGGAACCGTTTTTATATTTCCTGGGATATTTAAGGTGTACCCAAGTTGAGGTCCTTGTAAGCAGTGCAGCCCTAAATTTTGGGGTGGCTTTGTCTTATTGATTTTCAGTTTTCCCAAGTTATATTCCCTAGACTGGAAGTGCCCTTGGCTCTGCAGCTCTGTTCTTTACTTGTTTGAGGGAACACAATGCACTCCTCCAGAGAGGCAGTTTGCAATTTACATCCCGCCCTTCAGCATAGCAAGGCTCCCTGTTCTCCAGGGCCTGTCTTGCCTTTCTGGTTTTTACACATTTTGTGGATGTCCCTTTTGACCGGTTGGAAGTGATACATCTATGTAGTGCAGATTTTCATTGCCCGCTTGCTTGCTTGGCCAAAAATGAGGTAGGCGTTTTCTCCTGAATATATTCAGGAGGAAATGCATACGCCCTTTTTGGCCAAGTGCATCATTGTCGAAGTTGTGCCCCTCTTCCTGTGCTTTAAAGGCGATTCCAACGTACCTGTTGAAATCTGTTTCCTGCTATTCTGCCTCGCATTCAAGTCCGCCTCGCTGCCTTCCCTCAACAGATTTTTGAACTATAGATGTCCTTTATTACTCGGCTCGTTTGTGAATTGCTGTGCCCCTGAGCTCCATTTTTCAACTCGTTTTTGGTGAGCTGACCGCAAGTCCAAAATTTGGGTTCAGGACCTATACTGGTTCCCGGTGGGTGGCTGAGACTTTGGTTAATTCTTCTTCCTGCGGGAAATTACAGTGATATGTGCCCGTCCAAATGCCTAACAGCTACTCTCTCATTGGTTCTCCCTCTTCCCTTTCATCCTCTGCCAAATTGGCAACCTGTGTGAACCAGGAGGTTAAAGGGGCTGTCTCTCCAAGTTGGGAGGTTGATAGTAAAGCAGATGGAAGTCAAACCGGAGCACCAGGACAGGGACTATTCGTTGAGGATTAGAAACATTTCGTATTCACAGTGTGTCCGTTCTCTAGGTTTCTCATACATGTTATAGCTGTAGTAATATTCCCTTCAACCTGGAGAGTTGGGATCCATGGAATGGGTGCCAGGCGTTTGTGCTTTAAAGGGTCTGCATTTGCTCACCCAATCTCACCAATCGTCTCAGTCCCAAGTGTCCCTCCTTATGCCACATCCAGCTGTCATTGTAGATAGGGTCATTCCAGGTTTCATCAGAGACGCTGAAGGAATTGTAAAGAATTTACCAGTTGTTTTGTTTTGTTTTTGAAATTCCTTTCTATAGTGGGTTTGAGCTGATTCTCGCTGCCATGTTTATGCAAGTCTAGACACACTTGATTCCGTAACGGAGACATATCAATACATAGGTTTTAAGATTCTTACTAGTCAGATATATTCCTCTGCGGGAAATATGGTGTTTTGAGTCCCTTTCACTGAGGAAGGTGTAGGTCTTTTCTATTCCATAGTTGGTTTTTGGAACGGTACCTGTGATTATATCAAACTCTGGGTTTATGCATCACCCCACCTCTCCTTCCCCCTTAAGCAGGCATAAGAGTGTTTTCTAAATGTGACACTCTGTTCTCTTTCCTAACTCAGTTCAAGTGTAGCCATGTTTACAGGATCTTCATAAGTGATATCTTATGATAAGTTTCTTTTTCTCTGTGACTTATTTCACTTACAATCATCGTACCTGAATCCACCCATTTTGCTGCTACTGGTCTTATGACATTGATTTCATGGCTGAGGGATATTCCATCGTACATAAGTACCACAATTTTTTGAACCATTTTTATATATCCTGGGATATTTAAGGTGTACCCAAGTTGAGGTCCTTGTAAGCAGTGCAGCCCTAAATTTTGGGGTGGCTCTGTCTTATTGATTTCCAGTTTTCCCAAGGCATATTCCCTAGACTGGAAGTGCCCTTGGCTCTGTAGCTCTGTTGTTTACTTGTTTTAGGGAACACAATGCACTCCGCCAGAGAGGCAGTTGGCAATTTACATCCCGCCCATCAGCATAGCAAGGCTCCCAGTTCTCCAGGGCCTGTCTTGCCTTTCTAGTTTTTACACATTTTGTGGATGTCCCTTTTGACCGCTGGGAAGTGATACTTCTTTTTAGTGCAGATTTGCATTGCCCGCTTGCTTGCTTGGCCAAAAAGTGCGTATGTGTTTTCTCCTGGATATATTCAGGAGGAAATGCATATACCCTTTTTGGCCAAGTGCATCATTGTCGAAGTTGGGCCCCTCTTCCTGTGCTTTAAAGGCGATTCCAACGTACCTGTTGAAATCTTTTTCCTGCTATCCTGCCTCGCTTTCAAGTCTGCCTCGCTGCCTTCCCTCAACAGATTTTTGGACGATAGTTGTCCTTTATTACTCGGCCAGTTTGTGAGTTGCTGTGCCCCTGAGCTCCATTTTTCAACTCGTTTTTGGTGAACTGACCGCAAGTCCAAAATTTTGGTTCAGGACCTATACTGGTTCCCGGTGGGTGGCTGAGACTTTGGTTAATTCTTCTTCCTGCCGGGAAATTACAGTGATATGTGCCCGTCCAAATGCCTAACAGCTACTCTCTCATTGGTTCTCCCTCTTCCCTTTAATCCTCTGCCATATTGGCAACCTGTGCGTACCAGGAGGTTAAAGGGGCTGTCTCTCCAAGTTGGGAGGTTGATAGTAAAGCAGATGGAAAGTCAAACCGGAGCACCAGGAGAGGGACTATTCGTTGAGTTTTAGAAACCTTTCGTATTCACAGTGTGTCCGTTCTCTAGGTTTTCCATACCTGTTATAACTGTAGTAATATTCCCTACAACCTGGAGAGTTGGGACCCATGGAATGGGTGCCATGCATTATTGCTTTAAAGGGTCTGCATTTGCTCACCCAAACTCACCAATCCTCTCAGTCCCAAGTGTCCAGCCTTATGCCATATCCAGCTGTCGTTGTAGATAGGGTCATTCCAGGTTTCATCAGAGACCCTGAAGGAATTGTAAAGAATTTCCCAGTTTTTTGTTTTGTTTTTGAAATTCCTTTTTGTAGTGAGTTTGAGCTGATTCTCGCTGCCATGTTTATGCCAGTCTAGACACACTTGATTCCCTTCCGGAGACATATCAATACATAGGTTTTAAGATTCTTACTAGTCAGATATATTCCACTGCGGGAAATATGGGATTTTGAGTCCCTTTCACTGAGGAAGGTGTAGGTCTTGTCTATTCAATAGTAGGATTTTGGAACGGTACCTGTGCTTATATCAAACTCTGGTTTTATGCATCACCCCACCTCTCCTTCCCCCTTAAGCAGGCATAAGAGTGTTTTCTAAATGTGAAACACTGTTCTCTTTCCTAACTCAGTTCAAGTGTAGCCATGTTTACAGGATCTTCATAAGTGATATCTTATGATAAGTTTCTTTTTCTCTGTGACTTATTTCACTTAGAATCATCGTACCTGAATCCACCCATTTTGCTGCTACTGGTCTTATGACATTGATTTCATGGCTGAGGGATATTCCATCGTACGTAAGTACTACAATTTTTTGAACCATTTTTATATTTCCTGGGATATTTAAGGTGTACCTAAGTTGAAGGTCCTTGTAAGCAGTGCAGACCTAAATTTTGGGGTGGCTCTGTCATATTGATTTTCAGTTGTCCCAAGGTATATTCCCTAGACTGGAAGTGCCCTTGGCTCTGTAGCTCTGTTGTTTACTTGTTTTAGGGAACACAATGTACTCCTCCAGAGAGGCAGTTGGCAATTTACTTCCGGCCCATCAGCATAACAAGGCTCCCTGTTCTCCAGGGCCTGTCTTGCCTTTCTGGTTTTTACACATTTTGTGGATGTCCCTTTTGACCGGTCGGAAGTGATACTTCTTTGTGGTGCAGATTTGCATTGCCCGCTTGCTTGCTTGGCCAAAAAGGGCGTATGCGTTTTCTCCTGAATATATTCAGGAGAAAAAGCATACGCCCTTTTGGCCAAGTGTATCATTGTCGAAGTTGTGCCACTCTTCCTGTGCTTTAAAGGTGATTCCAACGTACCTCTTGAAATCTGTTTCCTGCTATTCTGCCTCGCTTTCAAGTCCGCCTCGTTGCCTTCCCTCAACTGATTTTTGGATGATAGTTGTCCTTTATTACTCGGCCAGTTTGTGAATTGCTGTGCCCCTGAGCTCCATTTTTCAACTCGTTTTTGGTGAGCTGACCGCAAGTCCAAAATTTGGGTTCAGGACCTATACTGGTTCCCGGTGGGTGGCTGAGACTTTGGTTAATTCTTCTTCCTGCCGGGAAATTACAGTGATATGTGCCCGTCCAAATGCCTAACAGCTACTCTCTCATTGGTTCTCCCTCTTCCCTTTCATCCTCTGCCAAATTGGCAACCTGTGCGAACCAGGAGCTTAAAGGGGCTTTCTCTCCAAGTTGGGAGGTTGATAGTAAAGCACATGGAAAGTCAAACTGGAGCAACAGGAGAGGGACTATTCGTTGAGTTTTAGAAACCTTTCTTATTCACAGTGGTTCTGTTCTCTAGGTTTCCCGTACATGTTATAGCTGTAGTAATATTCCCTTCAACCTGGAGAGTTGGGACCCATGGAATGGGTGCCATGAGTTATTGCTTTAAAGGGTCTGCATTTGCTCACCCAATCTCACCAATCCTCTCAGTCCCAAGTGTCCAGCCTTATGCCATATCGAGCTGTCGTTGTAGATAGGGTCATTCCAGGTTTCATCAGAGACCCTGAAGGAATTGTAAAGAATTTCCCAGTTTTTTTGTTTTGTTTTTGAAATTCCTTTTTATAGTGGGTTTGAGCTGATTCTCGCTGCCATGTTTATGCCAGTCTATACACACTTGATTCCCTTACGGAGACATATCAATACATAGGTTTTAAGATTCTTACTAGTCAGATATATTCCTCTGCAGGAAATATGGGGTTTTGAGTCCCTTTCACTGAGGAAGGTGTAGGTCTTGTCTATTCCATAGTAGGATTTTGGAACGGTACCTGTGCTTATATCAAACTCTGGTTTTATGCATCACCCCACCTCTCCTTCCCCCTTAAGCAGGCATTAGAGTGTTTTCTAAATGTGAGACACTGTTCTCTGTCCTAACTCAGTTCAAGTGTAGCCATGTTTACAGGATCTTCATAAGTGATATCTTATGATAAGTTTCTTTTTCCCTGTGAGTTATTTCACTTAGAATCATCGTACCTGAATCCACCCATTTTGCTGCTACTGGTCTTATGACATTGATTTCATGGCTGAGGGATATTCCATCGTACATAAGTACCACAATTTTTTGAACCATTTTTATATTTCCTGGGATATTTAAGGTGTACCCAAGTTGAGGTCCTTGTAAGCAGTGCAGCCCTAAATTTTGGGGTTGCTCTGTCTTATTGTTTTCAGTTTTCCCAAGGTATATTCCCTAGACTGGTAGTGCCCTTGGCTCTGTAGCTCTGTTGTTTACTTGTTTTAGGGAACACAATGCACTCCTCCAGAGAGGCAGTTGGCAGTTTATATCCCGCCCATCAGCATAACAAGGCTCCCTGTTCTCCAGGGCCTGTCTTGCCTTTCTGGTTTTTACACATTTTGTGGATGTCCCTTTTGACCGGTGGGAAGTGATACTTCTTTGTAGTGCAAATTTGCATTGCCCGCTTGCTTGCTTGGCCAAAAAGGTCGTATGCGTTTTCTCCTGAATATATTCAGGAGAAAACGCATACGCCATTTGTGGCCAAGTGCATCATTGTCGAAGTTTTGCCCTTGTTCCTGTGCTTTAAAGGCGATTCCAACGTACCTCTTGAAATCTGTTTCCTGCTATTCTGCCTCGCTTTCAAGTCCGCCTCGTTGACTTCCCTCAATAGATTTTTGGACGATAGTTGTCCTTTTTTACTTGGCCAGTTTGTGAATTGCTGTGCCCCTGAGCTCCATTTTTCAACTCGTTTTGGTGAGCTGACCGCAAGTCCAAAATTTTGGTTCAGGACCTATACTGGTTCCCGGTGGGTGGCTGAGACTTTGGTTAATTCTTCTTCCTGCCGGGAAGTTAGAGTGATATGTGCCCGTCCAAATGCCTAACAGCTACTCTCTCATTGGTTCTCCCTATTCCCTTTCATCCTCTGCCAAATTGGCAACCTGTGCGAACCAGGAGGTTAAAGGGGCTGTCTCTCCAAGTTGGGAGCTTGATAGTAAAGCAGATGGAAAGTCAAACCGGAGCACCAGGAGAGGGACTATTCGTTGAGTTTTAGAAACCTTTCGTATTCACAGTGTGTCCGTTCTCTATGTTTCCCGTACATGTTATAACTTTAGTAATATTCCCTTCAACCTGGATAGTTGGGACCCATGGAATGGGTGCCATGCATTTTTGCTTTAAAGGGTCTTCATTTGCTCACCCAATCTCACCAATACTCTCAGTCCCAAGTGTCCAACCTTATGCCACATCCAGCTGTCATTGTAGATAGGGTCATTCCAGGTTTCATCAGAGTCCCTGAAGGAATTTTAAAGAATTTCCCAGTTTTTTTGTTTTGTTTTTGAAATTCCTGTTTATAGTGGGTTTGAGCTGATTCTCGCTGCCATGTTTATGTCCGTCTAGACACACTTGATTCCCTTACGGAGACATATCAATACATAGGTTGTAAGATTTTTACTAGTCAGATATATTCCTATGCGGGAAATATGGGGTTTTGAGTCCCTTTCACTGAGGAAGGTGTAGGTCTTGTCTATTCCATAGTTGGTTTTTGGAACGGTACCTGTGCTTATATCAAACTCTGGTTTTATGCATCACCCCACCTCTCCTTCCCCCTTAAGCAGGCATAAGAGTGTTTTCTAAATGTGAGACACTGTTCTCTTTCCTAACTCAGTTCAAGTGTAGCCATGTTTACAGGATCTTCATAAGTGATATCTTATGATAAGTTTCTTTTTCTGTGTGACTTATTTCACTTAGAATCATCGTACCTGAATCCACCCATTTTGCTGCTACTGGTCTTATGACATTGATTTCATGGCTGAGGGATATTCCATCGTACGTATGTACCACAATTTTTTGAACCATTTTTATATTTCCTGGGATATTTAAGGTGTACCCAAGTTGAGGTCCTTGTAAGTAGTGCAGCCCTAAATTTTGGGGTGGCTCTGTCTTATTGATTTTCAGTTTTCCCAAGGTATATTCCCTAGACTGGAAGTGCCCTTGGCTCTGTAGCTCTGTTGTTTACTTGTTTTAGGGAACACAATGCACTCCTCCAGAGAGGCAGTTGGCAATTTACATCCCGCCCATCAGCATAACAAGGCTCCCTGTTCTCCAGGGCCTGTCTTCCCTTTCTGGTTTTTACACATTTTGTGGATGTCCCTTTTGACCGGTGGGAAGTGATACTTCTTTGTAGTGCAGATTTGCATTGCCCGCTTGCTTGCTTAGCCAAAAAGGGCGTATGCGTTTTCTCCTGAATATATTCAGGAGAAAACGCATACGCCCTTTTTGGCCAAGTGCATCATTGTCGAAGTTGTGCCCCTCTCCCTGTGCTTTAAAGGCGATTCCAACGTACCTCTTGAAATCTGTTTCCTGCTATTCTGATTCGCATTCAAGTCTGCGTCGTTGCCTTCCCTCAACAGATTTTTGGACGATAGTTGCCCTTTTTTACTTGGCCAGTTTGTGAGTTGCTGTGCCCCTGATCTCCATTATTCAACTCGTGTTTGGTGAGCTGACCGCAGGTCCAAAATAGTGGTTCAGTACCTATGCTGGTTCCCGGTGGGTGGCTGAGACTTTGGTTAATTCTTCTTCGTGCCCGGAAGTTAGAGTGATATTTGCCCGTCCAAATGCCTAACAGCTACTCTCTCATTGGATCTCCCTCTTCCCTTTCATCCATTGCCAAATTGGCAACCTGTGCGAACCAGGAGGTTAAAGGGGCTGTCTCTCCAAGTTGGGAGGTTGATAGTAAAGCAGATGGAAAGTCAAACCGGAGCACCAGGAGAGGGACTATTCGTTGAGTTTTAGAAACCTTTCGTATTCACAGTGTGTCCGTTCTCTAGGTTTCCCGTACATGTTATAACTTTAGTAATATTCCCTTCAACCTGGAGAGTTGGGACCCATGGAATGGGTGGCATGCATTATTGCTTTAAAGGGTCTGCATTTGCTCACCCAATCTCACCAATCCTCTCAGTCCCAAGTGTCCAGACTTATGCCTCATCCAGCTGTCGTTGTTCATAGGGTCATTCCAGGTTTCATCAGAGACCCTGAAGGAATTGTAAAGAATTTCCCAATTTTTTTGTTTTGTTTTTGAAATTCCTTTTTATAGTGAGTTTGAGCTGATTCTCGCTGCCATGTTTATGCCAGTCTAGACACACTTGATTCCATTACGGAGACATATCAATACATAGGTTTTAAGATTCTTACTAGTTAGATATATTCCTCTGCGCGAAATATGAGGTTTTGAGTCCCTTTCACTGAGGAAGGTGTAGGTCTTGTCTATTCCATAGTTGGTTTTTGGAACGGTAACTGTGCTTGTATCAAACTCTGGTTTTATGCATCACCCCACCTCTCCTTCCCCCTTAAGCAGGTATAAGAGTGTTTTCTAAATGTGAGACACTGTTCTCTTTCCTAACTCAGTTCAAGTGTAGCCATGTTTACAGAATATTCATAAGTGATATCTTATGATAAGTTTCTTTTTCTCTGTGACTTATTTCACTTAGAATCATCGTACCTGAATCCACCCATTTTGCTGCTACTGGTCTTATGACATTGATTTCATGGCTGAGGGATATTCCATCGTACGTAAGTACTACAATTTTTTGAACCATTTTTATATTTCCTGGGATATTTAAGGTGTACCTAAGTTGAAGGTCCTTGTAAGCAGTGCAGACCTAAATTTTGGGGTGGCTCTGTCTTATTGATTTTCAGTTTTCCCAAGGTATATTCCCTAGACTGGAAGTGCCCTTGGCTCTGTAGCTCTGTTGTTTACTTGTTTTAGGGAACACAATGTACTCCTCCAGAGAGGCAGTTGGCAATTTACTTCCGGCCCATCAGCATAACAAGGCTCCCTGTTCTCCAGGGCCTGTCTTGCCTTTCTGGTTTTTACACATTTTGTGGATGTCCCTTTTGACCGGTCGGAAGTGATACTTCTTTGTAGTGCAGATTTGCATTGCCCGCTTGCTTGCTTGGCCAAAACGGGCATATGCGTTTTCTCCTGAATATATTCAGGAGAAAAAGCATACGCCCTTTTGGCCAAGTGCATCATTGTCGAAGTTGTGCCACTCTTCCTGTGCTTTAAAGGTGATTCCAACGTACCTCTTGAAATCTGTTTCCTGCTATTCTGCCTCGCTTTCAAGTCCGCCTCGTTGCCTTCCCTCAACTGATTTTTGGATGATAGTTGTCCTTTATTACTCGGCCAGTTTGTGAATTGCTGTGCCCCTGAGCTCCATTTTTCAACTCGTTTTTTGTGAGCTGACCGCAAGTCCAAAATTTGGGTTCAGGACCTATACTGGTTGCCGGTGGGTGGCTGAGACTTTGGTTAATTCTTCTTCCTGCCGGGAAATTACAGTGATATGTGCCCGTCCAAATGCCTAACAGCTACTCTCTCATTGGTTCTCGCTCTTCCCTTTCATCCTCTGCCAAATTGGCAACCTGTGCGAACCAGGAGCTTAAAGGGGCTTTCTCTCCAAGTTGGGAGGTTGATAGTAAAGCAGATGGAAAGTCAAACTGGAGCAACAGGAGAGGGACTATTCGTTGAGTTTTAGAAACCTTTCGTATTCACAGTGTGTCCGTTCTCTAGGTTTCCCGTACATGTTATAACTGTAGTAATATTCCCTTCAACCTGGAGAGTGGGGACCCATGGAATGTGTGCCATGCATTATTACTTTAAGGGGTCTGCATTTGCTCACCCCATCTCAGCAATACTCTCACTCCCAAGTGTCCAGTCTTATGCCACATCCAGCTGTCGTTGTAGATAGGGTCATTCCAGGTTTCATCAGAGACCCTGAAGGAATTGTAAAGAATTTCCCAGTTTTTTTGTTTTGTTTTTGAAATTCCTTTTTATAGTGGGTTTGAGCTGATTCTCGCTGCCATGTTTATGCCAGTCTAGACACACTTGATTCCCTTATGGAGACATATCAATAGATAGGTTTTAAGATTCTTACTAGTCAGATATATTCCTCTGCGGGAAATATGGGGTTTTGAGTCCCTTTCACTGAGGAAGGTGTAGGTCTTGTCTATTCCATAGTTGGTTTTTGGAACGGTACCTGTGCTTATATCAAACTCTGGTTTTATGCATCACCCCACCTCTCCTTCCCCCTTAAGCAGGCATAAGAGTGTTTTCTAAATGTGAGACACTGTTCTCTTTCCTAACTCAGTTCAAGTGTAGCCATGTTTACAGGATCTTCATAAGTGGTATCTTATGATAGGTTTCTTTTTCTCTGTGACTTATTTCACATAGAATCATCGTAGCTGAATCCACCCATTTTGCTGCTACTGGTCTTTTGACATGATTTCATGGTTGAGGGATATTCCATCGTACGTAAGTACCACAATTTTTTGAACCACTTTTATATTTCCTGGGATATTTAAGGTGTACCCAAGTTGAGGTCCATTTAAGCAGTGCAGCCCTAAATTTTGTGGTTGCTCTGTCTTATTGATTTTCAGTTTTGCCAAGGTATATTCCCTAGACTGGAAGTGCCCTTGGCTCTGTAGCTCTGTTGTTTACTTGTTTAGGGAACACAATGCACTCCTCCAGAGAGGCAGTTGGCAATTTACATCCCGCCCATCAGCATAACAAGGCTCCCTCTTCTCCAGGGCCTGTCTTGCCTTTCTGGTTTTTACACATTTTGTGGATGTCCCTTTTGACCGGTGGGAAGTGATACTTCTTTGTAGTGCAGATTTGCATTGCCCGCTTGCTTGCTTGGCCAAAAAGGGCGTATGTGTTTTCTCCTGAATATATTCAGGAGAAAACGCATACGCCCTTTTTGGCCAAGTGCATCATTGTCGAAGTTGTGTCCCTCTTCCTGTGCTTTAAAGGCGATTCCAACGTATCTCTTGAAATCTGTTTCCTTCTATTCTGCCTCGCTTTCAAGTCTGCCTCGTTGCCTTCCCTCAACAGATTTTTGGATGATAGTTGTCCTTTATTACTCGGCCAGTTTGTGAATTGCTGTGCCCCTGAGCTCCATTTTTCAACTCGTTTTTGGTGAGCTGACCGCAAGTCCAAAATTTTGGTTCAGGACCTATACTGGTTCCCGGTCGGTGGCTGAGACTTTGGTTAATTCTTCTTCCTGCCGGGAAATTACAGTGATATGTGCCCGTCCAAATGCCTAACAGCTACTCTCTCATTGGTTCTCCCTCTTCCCTTTCATCCTCTGCCAAATTGGCAACCTGTGCGAACCAGGAGGTTAAAGGGGCTGTCTCTCCAAGTTGGGAGGTTGATAGTAAAGCAGATGGAAAGTCAAACCGGAGCACGAGGATAGGGAGTATTCGTTGAGTTTTAGAAACCTTTCGTATTCACAGTGTGTCCTTTCTCTAGGTTTCCGGTACATGTTATAACTGTAGTAATATTCCCTTCAACCTGGAGAGTTGGGACCCATGGAATGGGTCCCATGCATTATTACTTTAAAGGGTCTGCATTTGCTCACCAAATCTCACCAATCGTCTCAGTCCCAAGTGTCCTGCCTTATGCCACATCCAGCTGTCATTGTAGATAGGGTCATTCCAGGGTTCATCAGAGACCCTGAAGGAATTGTAAAGATTTTCCCAGTTTTTTTGTTTTGTTTTTGAAATTCCTTTTTATCGTCTGTTTGAGCTGATTCTCGCTGCCATGTTTATGTCAGTCTAGACACACTTGATTCCCTTTCAGAGACATATCAATACATAGGTTTTAATATTCTTACTAGTCAGATATATTCCTCTGCGGGAAATATGGGGTTTTGAGTCCCTTTCACTGAGGAAGGTGTAGGTCTTGTCTATTCCATAGTTGGTTTTTGGAACGGTACCTGTGCTTATATCAAACTCTGTTTTATGCATCACCCCACCTCTCCTTCCCCCTTAAGCAGGCATAAGAGTGTTTTCTAAATGTGAGACACTGTTCTCTTTCCTAACTCAGTTCAAGTGTAGCCATGTTTACAGGATCTTCATAAGTGATATCTTATGATAAGTTTCTTTTTCTGTGTGACTTATTTCACTTAGAATCATCGTACCTGAATCCACCCATTTTGCTGCTACTGGTCTTATGCCATTGATTTCATGGCTGAGGGATATTCCATCGTACGTAAGTACCACAATTTTTTGAACCATTTTTATATTTCCTGGGATATTTAAGGTGTACCCAAGTTGAGGTCCTTGTAAGCAGTGCAGCCCTAAATTTTGGGGTGGCTCTGTCTTATTGATTTTCAGTTTTCCCAAGGTATATTCCCTAGACTGGAAGTGCCCTTGGCTCTGTAGCTCTGTTGTTTACTTGTTTTAGGGAAGAGAATGCACTCCTCCAGAGAGGCAGTTGGCAATTTACATCCCGCCCATCAGCATAACAAGGCTCCCTGTTCTCCAGGGCCTGTCTTGCATTTCTGGTTTTTACACATTTTGTGGATGTCCCTTTTGACCGGTGGGAAGTGATACTTCTTTGTAGTGCAGATTTGCATTGCCCGCTTGCTTGCTTGGCCAAAAAGGGCGTATGCGTTTTCTCCTGAATATATTCAGGAGAAAACGCATACGCCCTTTTTGGCCAAGTGCATCATTGTCGAAGTTGTGCCCCTCTTCCTGTGCTTTAAAGGCGATTCCAACGTACCTCTTGAAATCTGTTTCCTGCTATTCTGCCTCGCTTTCAAGTCCGCCTCGTTGCCTTCCCTCAACAGATTTTTGGACGATAGTTGTCCTTTATTACTCGGCCTGTTTGTGAATTGCTGTGCCCCTGAGCTCCATTTTTCAACTCGTTTTTGGTGAGCTGACCGCAAGTCCAAAATTTTTGTTCAGGACCTATGCTATTTCCTGGTGGGGGGCTGAGACTTTGGTTAATTCTTCTTCCTGCCGGGAAATTACAGTGATATGTGCCCGTTCAAATGCCTAACAGCTAATCTCTCATTGGTTCTCCCTTTTCCCTTTCATCCTCTGCCAAATTGGCAACCTGTGCGAACCAGGAGGTTAAAGGGGCTGTCTCTCCATGTTGGGAGGTTGAGAGTAAAGCAGATGGAAAGTCAAACCGGAGCACGACTAGAGGGATTATTCGTTGAGTTTTAGAAACCTTTCGTATTCACAGTGTGTCCGTTCTCTAGGTTTCCCGTACATGTTATAGCTGTAGTAATATTCCCTTCAACCTGGAGAGTTGGGACCCATGGAATGGGTGCCCGGCATTTGTGCTTTAATGGGTCTGCATTTGCTCACCCAATCTCACCAATCGTCTCAGTCCCAAGTGTCCCTCCTTATGCCACATCCAGCTGTCATTGTAGATAGGGTCATTCCAGGTTTCATCAGAGACCCTGAAGGAATTGTAAAGAATTTCCCAGTTTTTTTGTTTTGTTTTTGAAATTCCTTTTTATAGTGTGTTTGAGCTGATTCTCGCTGCCATGTTTATGCCAGTGTATACACACTTGATTCCCTTACGGAGACATATCAATACATAGGTTTTAAGATTCTTACTAGTCAGATATATTCCTCTGTGGGAAATATGGGGTTTTGAGTCCCTTTCACTGAGGAAGGTGTAGTTCTTGTCTATTCCATAGTTGGTTTTTGGAACGGTACCTGAGCTTATATCAAACTCTGGGTTTATGCATCACCCCACCTCTCCTTCCGCCTTAAGCAGGCATAAGAGTGTTTTCTAAATGTGAGACACTGTTCTCTTTCCTAACTCAGTTCAAGTGTAGCCATGTTTACAGGATCTTCATAAGTGATATCTTATGATAAGTTTCTTTTTCTCTGTGACTTATTTCACTTAGAATCATCGTACCTGAATCCACCCATTTTGCTGCTACTGGTCTTATGACATTGATTTCATGGCTGAGGGATATTCCATCGTACGTAAGTACCACAATTTTTTGAACCATTTTTATATTTCCTGGGATATTTAAGGTGTACCCAAGTTGAGGTCCTTGTAAGCAGTGCAGCCCTAAATTTTGGGGTGGCTCTGCCTTATTGATTTTCAGTTTTCCCAAGGTATATTCCCTAGACTGGAAGTGACCTTGGCTCTGTAGCTCTGTTGTTTACTTGTTTTAGGGAACACAATACGCTCCTCCAGAGAGGCAGTTGGCAATTTACATCCCGCCCATCAGCATAACAAGGCTCTCTGTTCTCCAGGGCCTGTCTTGCCTTTCCGGGTTTTACACATTTTGTGGATATCCCTTTTGACCGGTGGGAAGTGATACTTCTTTGTATTGCAGATTTGCATTGCCCGCTTGCTTGCTTGGCCAAAAAGGGCGTATGCGTTTTCCCCTGTATATATTCAGGAGAAAACACATACGCCCTTTTTGGCCAAGTGCATCATTGTCGAAGTTGTGCCCCTCTTCCTGTGCTTTAAAGGCGATTCCAACGTACCTCTTGAAATCTGTTTCCTGCTATTCTGCCTCGCTTTCAAGTCCGCCTCATTGCCTTCCCTCAACAGATTTTTGGACTATAGTTGTCCTTTATTACTCGGCCAGTTTGTGAATTGCTGTGCCCCTGAGCTCCATTTTTCAACTCGTTTTTGGTGAGCTGACCGCAAGTCCAACATTTTGGTTCAGGACCTCTGCTGGTTCCCGGTGGGGGTTGAGACTTTGGTTAATTCTTCTTCCTGCCTGGAAATTACAGTGATATGTGCCCGTCCAAATGCCTAACAGCTACTCTCTCATTGGTTCTCCCTCTTCCCTTTCATCCTCTGCCAAATTGGAAACCTGTGCGAACCAGGAGGTTAAAGGGGCTGTCTCTCCAAGTTGGGAGGTTGATAGTAAAGCAGATGGAAAGTCAAACCAGAGCACCAGGAGAGGGACTATTCGTTGAGTTTTAGAAACCTTTCGTATTCACAGTGTGTCCGTTCTCTAGGTTTCCCGTACATGTTATAGCTGTAGTAATATTCCCTTCAACCTGGAGAGTTGGGACCCATGGAATGGGTGCCAGGTATTTGTGCTGTAAAGTGTCTGCATTTGCTCACCCAATCTCACCAATCCTCTCAGTCCCAAGTGTCCCTCCTTATGCCACATCCAGCTGTCATTGTAGATAGGGTCATTCCAGGTTTCATCAGAGACCCTGAAGGAATTGTAAAGAATTTCCCAGTTTTTTTGTTTTGTTTTTGAAATTCCTTTTTATAGTGGGTTTGAGCTGATTCTAACTGCCATATTTATGCCAGTCTAGACACACTTGATTCCCTCACGGAGACATATCAATACATAGGTTGTAAGATTCTTACTAGCCAGATATATTCCTCTGCGGGAAATATGGGGTTTTGAGTCCCTTTCACTGAGGAAGGTGTAGGTCTTGTCTATTCCACAGTTGGTTTTTGGAACGGTACCTGTGCTTATAGCAAACTCTGGTTTTATGCATCACCCTACCTCTCCTTCCCCCTTAAGCAGGCATAAGTGTGTTTTCTAAATGTGAGACACTGTTCTCTTTCCTAACTCAGTTCAAGTGTAGCCATGTTTACAGCATCTTCATAAGTGATATCTTATGATAAGTTTCTTTTTCTGTGTGACTTATTTCACTTAGAATCATCGTACCTGAATCCACCCATTTTGCTGCTACTGGTCTTATGACATTGATTTCATGGCTGAGGGATATTCCATCGTACGTAAGTACCACAATTTTTTGAACCATTTTTATATTTCCTGGGATATTTAAGGTGTACCCAAGTTGAGGTCCTTGTAAGCAGTGCAGCCCTAAATTTTGGGGTGGCTCTGTCTTATTGCTTTTCAGTTTTCCCAAGGTATATTCCCTAGACTGGAAGTGCCCTTGGCTCTGTAGCTCTGTTCTTTACTTGTTTTAGGGAACACAATACACTCCTCCAGAGAGGCAGTTGGCAATTTACATCCCGCCCATCAGCATAACAAGGCTCCCTGTTCTCCAGGGCCTGTCTTGCCTTTCTGGTTTTTACACATTTTGTGGATGTCCCTTTTGACCGGTGGGAAGTGATACTTCTTTGTAGTGCAGATTTGCATTGCCCGCTTGCTTGCTTGGCCAAAAAGGGCGTATGCGTTTTCTCCTGAATATATTCAGGAGAAAACGCATACGCCCTTTTTGGCCAAGTGCATCATTTTTCAAAGTTGTGCCCCTCTTCCTGTGCTTTAAAGGTGATTCCAACGTACCTCTTGAAATCTGTTTCCTGCTATTCTGCCTCGCTCTCAAGTCCGCCTTTTTGCCTTCCCTCAACAGATTTTTGGACGATAGTTGTCCTTTATTACTCGGCCAGTTTGTGAATTGCTGTGCCCCTGAGCTCCACTTTTCAACTCGTTTTTGGTGAGCTGACCGAAAGTCCAACATTTTGGTTCAGAACCTATGCTGGTTCCCGGTGGGGGACTGAGACTTTGGTTAATTCTTCTTCCTGCCAGGAAATTACAGTGATATGTGCCCGTCCAAATGCCTAACAGCTACTCTCTCATTGGTTCTCCCTCTTCCCTTTCATCCTCTGCCAAATTGGAAACCTGTGCGAACCAAGAGGTTAAAGGGCCTGTCTCTCCAATTTGGGAGGTTGATAGTAAAGCAGATGGAAAGTCAAACCGGAGCACCAGGAGAGGGACTATTCGTTGAGTTTTAGAAACCATTCGTATTCACAGTTTTTCCGTTCTCTAGGATTCCCATACATGTTATAGCTGTAGTAATATTCCCTTCAACCTGGAGAGTTGGGACACATGGAATGGGTGCCAGGCATTTGTGCTTTAAAGGGTCTGCATTTGCTCACCCAATCTCACCAATCGTCTCAGTCCCAAGTGTCCCTCCTTATGCCACATCCAGCTGTCATTGTAGATAGGGTCATTCCAGGTTTCATCAGAGACCCTGAAGGAATTGTAAAGAATTTCCCAGTTTTTTTGTTTTGTTTTTGAAATTCCTTTTTATAGTGGGTTTGAGCTGATTCTCGCTGCCATGTTTATGCCAGTGTAGACACACTTGATTCCCTTATGGAGACATATCAATACATAGGTTTTAAGATTCTTACTAGTCAGATATATTCCTCTGCGGGAAATATGGGGTTTTGAGTCCCTTTCACTGAGGAAGGTGTAGGTCTTGTATATTCCATAGTTGGTTTTTGGAACGGTACCTGTGCTTATATCAAACTCTGGTTTTATGCATCAACCCACCTCTCCTTCCCCCTTAAGCAGGCATAAGAGTGTTTTCTAAATGTGAGACACTGTTCTCTTTCCTAACTCAGTTCAAGTGTAGCCATGTTTACAGGATCTTCATAAATGATATCTTATGATGTTTCTTTTTCTGTGTGACTTATTTCACTTAGAATCATCGTACCTGAATCCACCCATTTTGCTGCTACTGGTCTTATGACATTGATTTCATGGCTGAGGGATATTCCATCGTACGTAAGTACCACAATTTTTTGAACCATTTTTATATTTCCTGGGATATTTAAGGTGTACCCAAGTTGAGGTCCTTGTAAGCAGTGCAGACCTAAGTTTTGGGGTGGCTGTGTCTTATTGATTTTCAGATTTCCCAAGGTATATTCCGTAGACTGGAAGTGCCCTTGGCTCTGTAGCTCAGTTGTTTACTTGTTTTAGGGAAAACAATGCACTCCTCCAGAGAGGCAGTTGGCAATTTACATCCCGCCCATCAGCATAACAAGGCTCCCTGTTCTCCAGGGCCTGTCTTGCCTTCCTGGTTTTTACACATTTTGTGGATGTCCCTTTTGACCGGTGGCAAGTGATACTTCTTTGTAGTGCAGATTTGCATTGCCCGCTTGCTTTCTTGGCCAAAAAGGGCGTATGCGTTTTCTCCTGAATATATTCAGGAGAAAACGCATACGCCCTTTTTTTCCAAGTGCATCATTGTCGAAGTTGTGCCCCTCTTCCTGTGCTTTAAAGGTGATTCCAACGTACCTCTTGAAATCTGTTTCCTGCTCTTCTGCCTCGCTTTCAAGTCCGCCTCGTTGCCTTCCCTCAACAGATTTTTGGACGATAGTTGTCCTTTATTACTCGGCCAGTTTGTGAATTGCTGTGCCCCTGAGCTCCATTTTTCAACTCGTTTTTGGTGAGCTGACCGCACGTCCAACATTTTGGTTCTGGACCTATACTGGTTCCCGGTGGGTCGAGAAGACTTTGGTTAATACTTCTTCCTGCCGGGAAATTACAGTGATATGTGCCCGTCCAAATGCCTAACAGCTAGTCTCTCATTGGTTCTCCCTCTTCCCTTTCATCCTCTGCCAAATTGGCCACCTGTGCGAACCAGGAGGCTAAAGGAGCTGTCTCTCCAAGTTGGGAGGTTGATAGTAAAGCAGATGGAAAGTCAAACCGGAGCACCAGGAGAGGGACTATTCGTTGAGTTTTAGAAACCTTTCATATTCACAGTGTGTCCGTTCTCTCGGTTTCCCGTACATGTTATAGCTGTAGTAATATTCCCTTCAACCTGGAGAGTTGGGACCCATGGATTGGGTGCCAGGCATTTGTGCTTTAAAGGGTCTGCATTTGCTCACCCAATCTCACCAATCCTCTCAGTCCCAAGTGTCCAGCCTTATGCCACATCCAGCTGTCGTTGTAGATAGGATCATTCCAGGTTTCATCAGAGACCCTGAAGGAATTGTAAAGTATTTCCCAGTTTTTTTGTTTTGTTTTTGAAATTCCTTTTTATAGTTGTTTTGAGCTGACTCTCGCTGCCATGTTTATGCCAGTCTAGACACACTTGATTCGCTTACAGAGACATATCAATACATAGGTTTTAAGATTCTTAGTAGTCAGATAAATTCCTCTGCGGGAAATATGGGGCTTTGAATCCCTTTCAATGAGGAAGGTGTAGGTCTTGTCTATTCCATAGTTGGTTTTTGGAACGGTACCTGTGCTTATATCAAACGCTGGTTTTATGCATCACCCCACCTCTCCTTCCCCCTTAAGCAGGCATAAGAGTGTTTTCTAAATGTGAGACACTGTTCTCTTTCCTAACTCAGTTCAAGTGTAGCCATGTTTACAGGATCTTCATAAGTGATATCTTATGATACGTTTCTTTTTCTCTGTGACTTATTTCACTTAGAATCATCGAACCTGAATCCACCCATTTTGCTGCTACTGGTCTTATGACATTGATTTCATGGCTGAGGGATATTCCATCGTACGTAAGTACCACAATTTTTTTAACCATATTTATATTTCCTGGGATATTTAAGGTGTACCCAAGTTGAGGTCCATGTAAGCAGTGCAGACCTAAGTTTTGGGGTGGCTCTGTCTTATTGATTTTCAGTTTTCCCAAGGTATATTCCATAGACTGGAAGTGCCCTTGGCTCTGTAGCTCTGTTGTTTACTTGTTTTAGGGAACACAATGCACTCCTCCAGAGAGGTAGTTGGCAATTTACATCCCGCCCATCAGCATAACAAGGCTCCCTGTTCTCCAGGGCCTGTCTTGCCTTCCTGGTTTTTACACATTTTGTGGATGTCCCTTTTGACCGGTGGGAAGTGATACTTCTTTGTAGTGCAGATTTGCATTGCCCGCTTGCTTGCTTGGCCAAAAAGGGCGAATGCGTTTTCTCCTGAATATATTCAGGAGAAAACGCATACGCCCTTTTTGGCCAAGTGCATCATTGTCGAAGTTGTGTCCCTCTTCCTGTGCTTTAAAGGCGATTCCAACGTACCTCTTGAAATCTGTTTCCTGCACTTCTGCCTCGCTTTCAAGTCCGCCTCGTTGCCTTCCCTCAACAGATTTTTGGACGATATTTGTCCTTTATTACTCGGCCAGTTTGTGAATTGCTGTGCCCCTGAGCTCCATTTTTCAACTCGTTTTTGGTGAGCTGACCGCAAGTCCAAAATTTTGGTTCAGGACCTATACTGGTTCCTGGTGGGTGGCTGAGACTTTGGTTAATTCTTCTTCCTGCCGGCAAGTTCGAGTGATATGTGCCCGTCCAAATGCCTAACAGCTACTCTCTCATTGGTTCTCCCTCTTCCCTTTCATCCGCTGCCAAATTGGCAACCTGTGCGAACCAGGAGGTTAAATGGGCTGTCTCTTCAAGTTGGGAGGTTGATAGTAAAGCAGATGGAAAGTCAAACCGGAGCACCAGGAGAGGGACTATTCGTTGAGTTTTAGAAACCTTTCGTATTCACAGTGTGTCCGTTCTCTAGGTTTCCCGTACATGTTATACCTGTAGTAATATTCCCTTCAACCTGGAGAGTTGGGACCCATGGAATGGGTGCCATGCATTATTGCTTTAAAGGGTCTGCATTTGCTCACCCAATCTCACCAATCCTCTCAGTCCCAAGTGTCCAGCCTTATGCCACATCCAGCTGTCGTTGTTGATAGGATCATTCCAGGTTTCATCAGAGACCCTGAAGGAATTGTAAAGTATTTCCCAGTTTTTTTGTTTTGTTTTTGAAATTCCTTTTTATAGTGGGTTAGAGCTGACTCTCGCTGCCATGTTTATGCCAGTCTAGACACACTTGATTCCCTTACGGAGACATATCAATACATAGGTTTTAAGATTCTTACTAGTCAGATATATTCCTCTGCGGGAAATATGGAGTTTTGAGTCCCTTTCACTGAGGAAGGTGTAGGTCTTGTCTATTCCATAGTTGGTTTTTGGAACGGTACCTGTGCTTATATCAAACTCTGGTTTTATGCATCATCGCACCTCTCCTTCCCCCTTAAGCAGGCATAAGATTATTTTCTAAATGTGAGACACTGTTCTCTTTCCTATCTCAGTTCAAGTGTAGCCATGTTTACAGGATCTTCATAAGTGATATCTTATGATACGTTTCTTTTTCTCTGTGACTTATTTCACTTAGAATCATCGTACCTTAATCCACCCATTTTGCTGCTACTGGTCTTATGACATTGATTTCATGGCTGAGGGATATTCCATCGTACGTAAGTACCACAATTTTTTGAACAGTTTTTATATTTCCTGGGATATTTAAGGTGTACCCAAGTTGAGGTCCTTGTAAGCAGTGCAGCCTTAAATTTTTGGGTGGCTCTGTCTTATTGAATTTCAGTTTTCCCAAGGTATATTCCCTAGACTGGAAGTGCCCTTGGCTCTGTAGCTCTGTTGTTTACTTGTTTTAGGGAACACAATGCACTCCTCCAGAGAGGCAGTTGGCAATTTACATCCCGCCCATCAGCATAACAAGGCTCCCTGTTCTCCAGTGCCTGTCTTGCCTTTCTGGTTTTTACACATTTTGTGGATGTCCCTTTTGACCGGTGGGAAGTGATACTTCTTTATAGTGCAGATTTGCATTGCCCGCTTGCTTGCTTGGCCAAAAAGGGCGTATGCGTTTTCTCCTGAATATATTCAGGAAAAAACGCATACGCCCTTTTTGGCCAAGTGCATCATATTCGAAGTTGTGTCCCTCTTCCTGTGCTTTAAAGGCGATTCCAACGTACCGCCTGAAATCTGTTTCCTGCTATTCTGCCTCACTTTCAAGTCCGCCTCGTTGCCTTCCCTCAACAGATTTTTGGACGATAGTTGTCCTGTATTACTCGGCCAGTTTGTGAATTGCTGTGCCCATGAGCTCCATTTTTCAACTCGTTTTTGTTCAGCTGACCGCAAGTCCAAAATTTTGATTCAGGACCTATACTGGTTCCTGGTTGGTGGCTGAGACTTTGGTTAATTCTTCTTCCTGCCGGGAAATTACAGTGATATGTGCCCGTCCAAATGCCTAACAGCTACTCTCTCATTGGTTCTCCCTCTTCCCTTTCATCCTCTGCCAAATTGGAAACCTGTGCGAACCAGGAGGTTAAAGGGGCTGTCTCTCCAAGTTGGGAGGTTGATAGTAAAGCAGATGGAAAGTCAAACCGGAGCACCAGGAGAGGGACTATTCGTTGAGTTTTAGAAACCTTTTGTATTCACAGTGTGTCCGTTCTCTAGGTTTCCCGTACATGTTATAGCTATAGTAATATTCCCTTCAACCTGGAGAGTTGGGACCCATGGAATGGGTGCCAGGCATTTGTGCTGTAAAGGTTCTGCATTTGCTCACCCAATCTCACCAATCCTCTCAGTCCCAAGTGTCCAGCCTTATGCCACATCCAGCTGTCATTGTAGATAGGGTCATTCCAGGTTTCATCAGAGACCCTGAAGGAATTGTAAAGAATTTCCCAGTTTTTTTGTTTTGTTTTTGAATTTCCTTTTTATAGTGGGTTTAGCTGATTCTCGCTGCCATGTTTATGCCAGTCTAGACACACTTGATTCCCTTACGTTGACATATCAATCCATAGGTTTTAAGATTCTTAGTAGTCAGATATATTCCTCTGCGGGAAATATGGGGCTTTGAATCCCTTTCACTGAGGAAGGTGTAGGTCTTGTCTATTCCATAGTTGGTTTTTGGAACGGTCCCTGTGCTTATATCAAACTCTGGTTTTATGCATCACCCCACCTCTCCTTCCCCCTTAAGCAGGCATAAGAGTGTTTTCTCAATGTGAGACACTGTTCTCTTTCCTATCTCAGTTCAAGTGTAGCCATGTTTACAGTATATTCATAAGTGATATCTTATGATAAGTTTCTTTTTCTCTGTGACTTATTTCACTTAGAATCATCGTACCTGAATCCACCCATTTTGCTGCTACTGGTCTTATGACATTGATTTCATGGCTGAGGGATATTCCATCGTACATATGTACCACAATTTTTTGAACCATTTTTATATTTCCTGGGATATTTAAGGTGTACCTAAGTTGAGGTCCTTTTAAGCAGTGCAGCCCTAAGTTTTGGGGTGGCTCTGTCTTATTGATTTTCAGTTTTCCCAAGGTATATTCCCTAGACTGGAAGTTCCCTTGGCTCTGTAGCTCTGTTGTTTACTTGTTTTAGGGAACACAATGCACTCTTGCAGAGAGGCAGTTGGCAATTTACATCCCGCCCATCAGCATAACAAGACTCCCTGTTCTCCAGTGCCTGTCTTGCCTTTCTGGTTTTTACACATTTTGTGGATGTCCCTTTTGACCGGTGGGAAGTGATACTTCTTTTTAGTGCAGATTTGCATTGCCCGCTTGCTTGCTTGGCCAAAAACGGCGTATGTGTTTTCTCCTGAATATATTCAGGAGAAAACGCAAATGCCCTTTTCGGCCAAGTGCATCATTGTCGAAGTTGTGCCCCTCTTCGTGTGCTTTAAAGGCGATTCCAACGTACCTCTTGAAATCTGTTTCGTGGTATTCTGCCTCGCTTTCAAGTCTGCCTCGTTGCCTTCCCTCAACAGATTTTTGGACGATAGTTGTCCTTTATTACTCGGCCAGTTTGTGAATTGCTGTGCCCCTGAGCTCCATTTTTCAACTCGTTTTTGGTGAGCTGACCGCAAGTCCAAAATTTTGGTTCAGGACCTATGCTGGTTCCCGGTGGGTGGCTGAGACTTTGGTTAATTCTTCTTCCTGCCGGGAAGTTAGAGTGATATGTGCCCGTCCAAATGCCTAACAGCTACTCTCTCATTGGTTCTCCCTCTTCCCTTTCATCCTCTGCCAAATTGGTAACCTGTGCGAACCAGGGGGTTAAAGGGGCAGTCTCTCCAAGTTGGGAGATTGATAGTAAAGCAGATGGAAAGTCAAACCGGAGCACCAGGAGAGGGACTATTCGTTGAGTTTTAGAAACCTTTCGTATTCACAGTGTGTCCGTTAGCTAGGTTTCCCGTACATGTTATAGCTGTAGTAATATTCCCTTCAACCTGGAGAGTTGGGACCCATGGAATGGGTGCCAGGCATTTGTGCTGTAAAGGTTCTGCATTTGCTCACCCAATCTCACCAATCCTCTCAGTCCCAAGTGTCCAGCCTTATGCCACATCCAGCTGTCATTGTAGATAGGGTCATTCCAGGTTTCATCAGAGATCCTGAAGGAAATGTAAAGAATTTCCCGTTTTTTTTGTTTTGTTTTTGAAATTCCTTTTTATAGTGGGTTTGAGCTGATTCTCGCTGCCATGTTTATGCCAGTCTAGAGACACTTGATTCCCTTACGGAGACATATCATTCCATAGGTTTTAAGATTATTAGTAGTCAGATATATTCCTCTGCTGGAAATATGGGGCTTTGAATCACTTTCACTGAGGAAGGTGTAGGTCTTGTCTATTCCATAGTTGGTTTTTGGAACGGTACCTGTGCTTATATCAAACTCTGGTTTTATGCATCACCAAACCTCTCCTTCCCCCTTAAGCAGGCATAAGAGTGTTTTCTAAATGTGAGACACTCTTCTCTTTCCAATCTCAGTTCAAGTGTAGCCATGTTTACAGGATCTTCATAAGTGATATCTTATGATCTGTTTCTTTTTCTCTGTGACTTATTTCACTTAGAATCATCGTACCTGAATCCACCCATTTTGCTGCTACTGGTCTTATGACATTGATTTCATGGCTGAGGGATATTCCATCGTACGTAAGTACCACAATTTTTTGAACCATTTTTATATTTCCTGGGATATTTAAGGTGTACCCAAGTTGAGGTCCTTGTAAGCAGTGCAGCCCTAAATTTTGGGTTGGCTCTGTCTTATTGATTTTCAGTTTTCCCAAGGTATATTCCCTAGACTGGAAGTGCCCTTGGATCTGTAGCTCTGTTGTTTACTTGTTTTAGGGAACACAATGCACTCTTCCAGAGAGGCATTTGGCAATTTACATCCCGCCCATCAGCATAACAAGGCTCCCTGTTCTCCAGGGCCTGTCTTGCCTTTCTGGTTTTTACACATTTTGTGGATGTCCCTTTTGACCGGTGGGAAGTGATACTTCTTTGTAGTGCAGATTTGCATTGCCCGCTTTCTTGCTTGGCCAAAAACGGCGTATGCGTTTTCTCCTGAATATATTCAGGAGAAAACGCAAACGCCCGTTTCGGCCAAGTGCATCATTGTCGAAGTTGTGCCCTCTTCCTGTGCTTTAAAGGCGATTCCAACGTACCTCTTGAAATATGTTTCCTGCTATTCTGCCTCGCTTTCAAGTCCGCCTCGTTGCCTTCCCTCAACAGATTTTTGGACTATAGTTGTCCTTTATTACTCGGCCAGTTTGTGAATTGCTGTGCCCCTGAGCTCCATTTTTCAACTCGTTTTTGGTTAGCTGACCGCAAGTCCAAAATTTTGGTTCAGGAACTATACTGGTTCCCGGTGGGTGGCTGAGACTTTGGTTAATTCTTCTTCCTGCCGGGAAATTACAGAGATATGTGCCCGTCCAAATGCCTAACAGCTACTCTCTCATTGGTTCTCCCTCTTCCCTTTCATCCTCTGCCAAATTGGCAAACTGTGTGAACCAGGAGGTTAAAGGGGCTGTCTCTCCAAGTTGGGAGGTTGATAGTAAAGCAGATGGAAAGTCAAACCGGAGAACCAGGAGAGGGACTATTCGTTGAGTTTTAGAAACCTTTCGTATTCACAGTGTGTCCGTTCTCTAGGTTTCCCGTACATGTTATAACTGTAGTAATATTCCCTTCAACCTGGAGAGTTGGGACCCATGGAATGGGTGCCATGCATTATTGCTTTAAAGGGTCTGCATTTGCTCACCCAATCTCACCAATCCTCTCAGTCCCAAGTGTCCACCCTTATGCCACATCCAGCTGTCGTTGTAGATAGGGTCATTCCAGGTTTCATCAGAGACCCTGAAGGAATTGGAAAGAATTTCCCAGTTTTTTTGTTTTGTTTTTGAAATTCCTTTTTATAGTGGGTTTGACCTGATTCTCGCTGCCATGTTTATGCCAGTATAGACACACTTGATTCTCTTACGGAGACATATCAATACATAGGTTTTAAGATTTTTAGTAATCAAATATATACCTCTGCGGGAAATATGGGTCTTTGAATCCCTTTCACTGAGGAAGGTGTAGGTCTTGTCTATTCCATAGTTGGTTTTTGGAACGGTACCTGTGCTTATATCAAACTCTGGTTTTATGCATCACCCCACCTCTTCTTCCCCCTTAAGCAGGCATAAGAGTGTTTTCTAAATGTGAGACACTGTTCTCTTTCCTATCTCAGTTCAAGTGTAGCCATGTTTACAGGATCTTTAAAAGTGATATCTTATGATAAGTTTCTTTTTCTCTGTGACTTATTTCACTTAGAATCATCGTACCTGAATCCACCCATTTTGCTGCTACTGGTCTTATGACATTGATTTCATGGCTGAGGGATATTCCATCGTACGTAAGTACCACACTTTTTTGAACCATTTTTATATTTCCTGGGATATTTAAGGTGTACCCAAGTTGAGGTCCTTGTAAGCAGTGCAGCCCTAAATTTTGGCGTGGCTCTGTCTTATTGATTTTCAGTTTTCACAAGGTATATTCCGTAGACTGGAAGTGCCCTTGGGTCTGTAGCTCTGTTGTTTACTTGTTTTAGGGAACACAATGCACTCCTCCAGAGAGGCAGTTGGCAATTTACATCCCGCCCATCAGCATAACAAGCTCCCTGTTCTCCAGTGCCTGTCTTGCCTTTCTTGTTTTTACACATTTTGTGGATGTCCCTTTTGACCGGTGGGAAGTGATACTTCTTTGTATTGCAGATTTGCATTGCCCGCTTGCTTGCTTGGCCAAAAAGGGCGTATGCGTTTTCTCCTGAATATATTCAGGAGAAAACGCATACGCCCTTTTTGGCCAAGTGCATCATATTCGAAGTTGTGTCCCTCTTCCTGTGCTTTAAAGGCGATTCCAACGTACCTCTTGAAATCTGTTTCCTGCTATTCTGCCTCGCTTTCAAGTCCGCCTCGTTGCCTTCCCTCAACAGATTTTTGGACGATAGTAGTCCTTTATTACTCGGCCACTTTGTGAATTGCTGTGCCCCTGAGCTCCATTTTTCAACTCGTTTTTGGTGAGCTGACCACAAGTCCAAAATTTTGGTTCAGGACCTATACTGGTTCCCGGTGGGTGGCTGAGACTTTGGTTAATTCTTCTTCCTGCCAGGAAATTACAGTGATATGTGCCCGTCCAAATGCCTAACAGCTACTCTCTCATTGGTTCTCCCTCTTCCCTTTCATCCTCTGCCAAATTGGAAACGTATGCGAACCAGGAGGTTAAAGGGGCTGTCTCTCCATGTTGGGAGGTTGATAGTAAAGCAGATGGAAAGTCAAACCGGAGCACCAGGAGAGGGACTATTCGTTGAGATTTAGAAACCTTTCGTATTCACAGTGTGTCTGTTCTCTAGGTTTCCCGTACATGTTATAGCTGTAGTAATATTCCCTTCAACCTGGAGAGTTGGGACCCATGGAATGGGTGCCAGGCATTTGTGCTGTAAACATTCTGCATTTGCTCACCCAATCTCACCAATCCTCTCAGTCCCAAGTGTCCAGCCTTATGCCACATCCAGCTGTCATTGTAGATAGGGTCATTCCAGGTTTCATCAGAGACCCTGAAGGAATTGTAAAGAATTTCCCAGTTTTTTTGTTTTGTTTTTGAAATTCCTTTTTATAGTGGGTTTGAGCTGATTCTCGTTGCCATGTTTATGCCAGTCTAGACACACTTGATTCCCGTACGGAGAAATATCAATCCATAGGTTTTAAGATTCTTAGTAGTCAGATATATTCCTCTGCGGGAAATATGGGGTTTTGAGTCCCTTTCACTGAGGAAGGTGTAGGTCTTGTCTATTCCATAGTTGGTTTTTGGAACGGTACCTGTGCTTATATCAAACTCTGGTTTTATGCATCACCCCACCTCTCCTTCCCCCTTAAGCAGGCATAAGAGTGTTTTCTAAATGTGAGACACTGTTCTCTTTCCTAACTCAGTTCAAGTGTAGCCATGTTTACAGCATCTTCATAAGTGATATCTTATGATAAGTTTATTTTTCTGTGTAACTTATTTCACTTAGAATCATCGTACCTGAATCCACCCATTTTGCTGCTACTGGTATTATGACATTGATTTCATGGCTGAGGGATATTCTTTCGTACGTAAGTACCACAATTTTTTGAACCATTTTTATATTTCCTGGGATATTTAAGGTGTACCCAAGTTGAGGTCCTTGTAAGCAGTGCAGCCCTAAATTTTGGCGTGGCTCTGTCTTATTGATTTTCAGTTTTCCCAAGGTATATTCCCTAGACTGGAAGTGCCCTTGGCTCTGTAGCTCTGTTGTTTACTTGTTTTAGGGAACACAATGTACTCCTCCAGAGAGGCAGTTGGCAATTAACAGCCCGCCCATCAGCATAACAAGGCTCCCTGTTCTCCAGTTCCTGTCTTGCCTTTCTGGTTTTTACACAATTTATGGATGTCCCTTTTGACCGGTGGGAAGTGATACTTCTTTGTAGTGCAGATTTGCATTGCCCGCTTGCTTGCTTGGCCAAAAAGGGCGTATGCGTTTTCTCCTGAATATATTCAGGAGAAAACGCATACGCCCTTTTTGGCCAAGTGCATCATATTCGAAGTTGTGTCCCTCTTCCTGTTCTTTAAAGGCGATTCCAACGTACCTCCTGAAATCTGTTTCCTGCTATTCTGCCTCGCTTTCAAGTCCGCCTCGTTGCCTTCCCTCAACAGATTTTCGGACGATAGTTGTCCTTTATTACTCGCCCAGTTTGTGAATTGCTGTGCCCCTGAGCTCCATTTTTCAACTCGTTTTTGGTGAGCTGACCGCAAGTCCAAAATTTTGGTCCAGGACCTATACTGGTTCCCAGTGGGGGGCTGAGACTTTGGTTAATTCTTCTTCCTGCCGGGATGTTAGAGTGATATGTGCCCTTCCAAATGCCTAACAGCTACTCTCTCATTGGTTCTCCCTCTTCCCTTTCATCCTCTGCCAAATTGGCAACCTGTGCGAACCAGCAGGTTAAAGGGGCTGTCTCTTCAAGTTGGGAGACTGATAATAAAGCAGTTGGAAAGTCAAACCAGAGCACCAGGAGAGGGATTATTCGTTGAGTTTTAGAAACCTTTCGTATTCACAGTGTGTCCGTTCTCTAGGTTTTCCGTACATGTTATAGATGTAGTAATAGTTCCTTCAACCTGGAGAGTTGAGACCCATGGAATGGGTGCCACATATTATTGTTTTAAAGGGTCTGCATTTGCTCACCCACTCTCACCAACCCTCTCAGTCCCAAGTGTCCAGCCTTATGCCACATCCAGCTGTCGTTGTAGATAGGGTCATTCCAGGTTTCATCAGAGACCCTGAAGGAATTGTAAAGAATTTCCCTGTTTTTTGTTTTGTTTTTGAATTCCCTTTTTATCGTGGGTTTGAGCTGATTCTCGCTGCCATGTTTATGCCAGTCTAGACACACTTGATTCCCTTACGGAGACATATCAATACATAGGTTTTAAGATTCTTACTAGTCAGATATATTCCTCTGCGGGAAATATGGGGTTTTGAGTCCCTTTCACTGAGGAAGGTGTAGGTCTTGTCTATTCCATAGTTGGTTTTTGGAACGGTACCTGTGCTTATATCAAACTCTGGTTTTATTCATCACCCCACCTCTGCTTTCCCCTTTAGCATGCATAAGAGTGTTTTCTAAATATGAGACTCTGTTCCCTTTCCTAATTCCTTCCATGTGTAGCCATTTTTACATACCCTTCATAAGTGATATCTTATGATAAGTTTATTTTTCTGTGTGATTTTTTCAGTTAGAGTCATCGTACATGAATCCCGTCATTATGTTGCTACTGGCCTTATTACATTGACTTCATGGCTGAGGGATATTCCATCATACGTATATACTACAATTTCTTTACCATTTTTGTCTTTCCTGGGATATATAAGGTGTCCCGAAGTCGAGGTTCTTGTAAGCAGTGCTGCCATAAATTTTGGGGTGGCTGTGTCTTATTGATTTTCAATTTTCCCAAGGTATATTCCCATGACTGGAAGTGCCTTAGGTTGTGAAGCACTGTTGTTTACTTCTTTTTGGGAACACAATGCACTCCTCCAGAGTGACTGTTGGCAATTTACAACCCACCCATCCTCATAACAAGGCTCCCTCTTCTCCAGATCCTGTCTTGCCTTTCTTGTTTTTACACATTTTACGGATGTCCCTTTTGACCGGTTGGAAGTGATACTTCTTTGTAGTGCAGATTTGCATTGTGCGGTTGCTTGGTTGGCCAAAAAGGGCGTATGCGTTTTCTCCTGAATATATTCAGGAGAAAATGCATGCGCCCTTTTTGGACAATTCCATAATTGTCGAAGTTGTGATGCTTTTCCTGTGTTTAAAGGCGAATCCAATGTACTTCTGGAAATCTGTTTCGTGCACTTCTGCCTCATTTTCAAGTCCGCCTCATGGCTTTCTCTCAACAGATTTTTGGAAGAGAGTAGTCCTTTATAACTCGGCAAGTTAGTGAATTGCTGTGCCCCTGAGCTCTATTTTTCAACTCGCGTTTTTGTGAGCTGACTACCAATCCACAATTTTTCTTCAGGACCTATACTGGTTCCATTGGGGGGGCTGGCTCTGAGTTTGTTAATTCTTCTTTGTGACGGGAATTTAGAGTGACATGTGGCCATCCAAATGCCTACAGCTACTCTCTAATTGTTTCTCCCTCTTCCCTTATATCCTCTACACAACGTGCCAAATGTGCGAACCAGGAGGTTATAGGTGCTGACTCTCCAACTTGGGAGATTGATACTAAAGCAGTTGGAATGTCAAACTGGTGCACAAGGAGAGAAAAAAAATTAGTAGAGTTTTAGAAACCTTTCACCATCAGATGGTGTCCATTCTCTAGGTTTCCCATACATGTTATAACTGTAGTGATATTCCCTTCTACCTGGAGAGTTGGGACCCATGGAATGGGTGCCAGGTATTATTGCTTTAAACGGTCTGCATTTTCTCACCCAATCTCACCAATCCTCTCAGTCCCAAGTGACCAGCCTTATGCCACATCCAGCTGTCGTTGTAGATAGGGTCATTCTAAGTTTCATCAGAACCCCTGAAGGTATTGTGTAAGAATTTCACTGTTTATTAGTTTTGTTTTGAAATTCATTTTTATAGTGGGTTTGAGCTGATTCTCTTTGCCGTGTTTATGTCATTCTAGACACACTTGGTTCCCTTATGGAGACATATCAATACATAGGTTTTAAGATTCTTACTAGTCAGATATACTACTCTGCGGGGAATAGGGGTGTTGAGGCCCGTTCAGTGAGGAAAGTGTAGGTCTTGTCTATTTTGTATTTGGTTTATGCAACCGTACCTGTGCTAATATCAAACTCTGGTTTTATGCATAACCCCACCTCTCCTTTCCTCTTGAGCAGGCATAAGAGTGTTTTCTAAATGTGAGACTCTTCTCTTTCCTAATTCAGTTCATGTTTCTCCATGTTTACAAGACCTTCATAACTGATATCTTATGATAAGTTTCTTTTTCTGTGTGACTTATTTCAGTTAGAATCATCGTACATGAATCCACTCATTATGCTGCTACTGGTCTTATGACATTGATTTCATGGCTGAGGGATATTCCATCGTACATATGTACCACAATTTCTTTACTATTTTTGTCTTTACTGGGATATTTAAGGTGTCCCGAAGTCGAGGTTCTTGTAAGCAGTGCTGCCCTATATTTTGGGTTGGCTGTGTCTTATTGATTTTCAATTTTCCCAAGGTATATTCCCATGACTGGAAGTGCCTTAGGTTGTGAAGCTCTGTTGTTTAATTCTTTTAGGGAACACAGTGCACTCCTCCAGAGTGGCTGTTGGCAATCTGCATCCCACCCATCAGCATAACAAGGCTCCCTGTTCTCTAGAGCCCCTCTTGCCTTTCTGGTTTTTACACATTTTACGGATAACCCTTTTGACTGGTGGGAAGTGATACTTCTTTGTAGTGCAGATTTGCATTGTGCGGTTGCTTGGTTGGCCAAAATGGGTGTATGCGTTTTCTCCTGAATATATTCAGGAGAAAACGCATGCACCCTTTATGGACAATTCCATAATTGTCGAAGTTGTGATGCTTTTCCTGTGTTTAAAGGTGATTCCAATGTACTTCTGGAAATCTGTTTCATGCAAATCTCCCTCATTTTCAAGTCCGCCTCATGGCTTTTCCTCAACAGATTTTTGGAAGAGAGTAGTCCTGTATAACTCTGCAAGTTAGTGAATTGCTGTGCCCCTGAGCTCCATTTTTCAACTTGTGTTTTTGTGAGCTGACCGCAAACCCACAATTTTGCTTCAGGACCTATACTATTTATGGGGGTGGGGCAGGCTGAGAGTTTGGTTAATTCTTCTTCGTGACGGGAAATTAGAGTGACATGTGGCCGTCCAAATGCCTACAGCTACTCTCTCATTGTTTCTCCCTCTTCCCTTATATCCTCTGCACAA
Organism: Hyperoodon ampullatus; assembly: GCF_949752795.1. Taxonomy (NCBI): domain Eukaryota; kingdom Metazoa; phylum Chordata; class Mammalia; order Artiodactyla; family Ziphiidae; genus Hyperoodon; species Hyperoodon ampullatus. The sequence continues at coordinate 246,342 of NW_027640445.1, forward strand.
TGTGCCAACTGTGCGAACCAGGAGTTTATAGGGGCTGACTCTCCAAGTTGGAAGACTGATATTAAAGCAGTTGGAATGTCAAGCTGCAGCACATGGAGGGAAAAAAATTAGTAGAGTTTTAGAAACCTTTCACCATCAGAGGGTGTCCATTCTCTAGGTTTCCCATACATGTTATAACTGTAGTGATATTCCCTTCTACCTGGAGAGTTGGGAACCATGGAATCAGTGGCAGGCATTATTGCTTTAAAGCGTCTGCATTTTCTCACCCAATCTCACCAATCCTCTCAGTCCCAGGTGAACAGCCTTATGCCACATCCAGCTGTTGTTGTAGATAGGGTCATTCCAAGTTTCATCAGAACCCCTGAAGGTGTTGTGTAAGAATTTCACTGTTTCTTTGTTTTGTTTTGAAATTCTTTTTTATAGTGGGTTTGAGCTGATTCTCACTGCCGTGTTTATGTCATTCTAGACACACTTGGTTCCCTTATGGAGACATATCAATACATAGGTTTTAAGATCCTTACTAGTCAGATATATTTCTCTGTGGGGAATAGGGGTGGTGAGTCCCATTCACTGAGGAAGGAGTTGGGCTTGTCTCTTCTGTATTTGGATTATGGAACGGTACCTGTGTTAATATCAAACTCTGGTTTTGTGTGTCTCCCCACCTCTCCTTCCCCCTTAAGCAAGCATAAGAGTGTTTTCTAAATCTGAGACTCTGTTCTCTTTCCTAATTCAGTTCATATGTAGCCAGGTTTACATTCCCTTCATAAGTGATATCTTATATCAGAATGTACCATGGCCCTTGTCATAATAATGCTCCATGACCCCTGTCATCACAATGCTCCATTCCCTGGTTATCACAATGCTCCATGTCCCTTGTCATAACAATTCTCCATGTACTTGTCATCACAATGCTACATGACACTTCTCATCACAAAGTTACATGCTCGTTTCATCACAATTCTCCATGCACTTGTCATTGCAATGTTCCATGACCCCTGTCATAGCAAGCTCCAAGTGTTTGTCATCACAATGCTTCACGACTTTATCATCTAAATTCTCAATGGCACTTTTCATCACAATGTTCCGTACCCTTGTCATCACAATGCTCCATGACCTTGTCATCACAATGCTCCATGACCCCTGTCATCACAATGCTCCCTGACACCTGTCATCACAATGCTTCATGCCCCTTGTCATTACAGTGCTCCATGATGCTCGTCATGACAATTACCCATGGTCTTCTCATCACAATGCTCCACGGTTTTGCAATCCCAATGCTCCATGCCCTGGTCATCTCAAAGCTCAATGTCCCTTGTCCTCACAATTCTCCACGTCCTTGTCATCACAATGCTCCATGGCACTTCTCATCACAATGTTATATGCTCTTGTCATAACAATACTCCATGCACTTGTCATCTCAATGCTCCATGACCCCTGTCATAGGAAGCTCCATGCGCTTGTCATCACAATGTTTCAGGACATGGACATTAAAATTATCAATGGCCCTTGTCATCTCAATGCTCCATGCGCTTATCATCAAAATGCTCCTTTACCTTTGTCACAACAATCCTCCATGACACTTGGCATCACAATGCTCCGTGCTATTGTCATCACAATGGAACATGACATATGTCATCACAATGCTCCCTGACACCTGTCTTCACAATACTCCATGACCTTGTCATCACAATGCTCCATGCCCTTGTCATCACAATGTGCCATGCCCACTGTCATCAAAATAATCCATGAAACTTGTCAGACCAAAGCTCCATGCCACCTTTCATCACAATGCTCCAAGAACCCTGTCATCACAATGCACCATGCCCATCATCATAATGCTTCATGCTCTTGTCATCACAACGAAATCAAAATGCTCTATGACCTCTGTCATCACAATGCTCCAAACCCTTGTGATCACAATGTTCCATAACACTTGTCATCACAATACCCCATGACGCTAGTCATCACAATTATCCATGGACTTCTCATCACAATGTCCCATGACATTTGTCATCACAATGCGCAATACACATGTCATCACAATGCTCCCTGACTCTTGCCATCAATATGCTCCCTGAACCCTTTCATGACAAGGCTCCATGCCTTTTTCATCACAATGATCCATGCCATTTTCAGCCCAATGCTCCATGACACTTGTCATCACAATGATGCATGCCCTTGTCATCCCAATGCTCCATGACCCCTGTAATCACAATGCTCCATGACGCTTGTCATCACAGTGCTCCATGACACCTGTCATCACAATGCTCCATGCCTTTGTCAGCAAAATGCTACATGACCTTGTCATTACAATGTTCTATGCACTTGTCATCACAATACTCCATTACCTTTGTCATCAGAATCCTCCACGACCCTTGGCATCACAATGCTCCATGGCATTGTCATCACAATGGGCCATTACATATGTCATCACAATGCTCCCTGACACCTGTCTTCACAATAATGAATGACCTGGTCATCACAATGCTCCATGCCCTTGTCATCACAATGCGCCATTCCAACTGTCATCGCAATAAGCCATGAAACTTATTAGACCAATGCTCCATGCCCTTGTCATCACAATGCCCCATGCCCTTGTTATCACAATGCTCCATGACCCCTGTCATCACAATGCTCCGTGACTCCAGTCATCACAAGGCTTCATGACCTATGTCATCACAATGGTCCATGCCCTTGTCATCAACAGTCTCTGTGACCTTTTTAACCACAATGCTTCATGAACTTTTCATCACAATGCTCTTTGACCCTTGTCATCACAATGCTCTATGCCTTTCTCAGCACAATGCTCCATGACCCTTGTCATCACAATGCTCCATGCGCTTGTCAGCACAATGCTCCATGACCCATGTCATCACAATGCACCATGCGCTTGTCGTCACAGTGCTCCACAATCTTGTCATCACAATGCTCCATAACCTTGTCATCACAATGCTCCATGCACTTCAAATCAAAATGCTCTCTCACCACTGATAACACAATGTTACATCACTATTCATCACAATACTCCCTCAACCCTGTCATCACTATGTTCCATGACTCCTGTCATCACAATGCTACATGCACTTATCATCACAATGTTCGATGATCCCTGACATCACAATGTTCCATAACCCCTGTCATCAAAATGCTCCATGACCCTTTTCATCAAAATGCTCCATGACCCCTGACATCACAATGTTACATAACGCCTCTCATCAAAATGTTCCATGACCCTTTTCATCAAATTGGTCCATGACAATGTCATCACAATGCTCCCTGCCCTTCTCATCACAATGCACCACGCCCTTGTCATCAAAATGCTCCATGACCTTTGTCATCACAAAGCTCCATGACCCTTGGCATCACAATGCTCCATGCCATTGTCATCACAATACCCCATGAAACCTCTCATCACATTGTTCCATGCAATTGTCATCAAAAAGCTCCATGGTGCTTGTCATCACACTGCTCGATGCCCTTCTCATCACAATGCTCCATGCCCTTGTCATTACAATCCTCCATGACCCATGTATCACTGTGTTCCGTGCCCTTGTCATCACAATGCTCCATGCCCACTCTCATCACAATAATCCATGAAACTTTTCAGACAAATGTTCCATGCCCTTGTCATCACAATGCTCCATTACCCCTGTCATAACAATGCTCCATGACCCCTGCCATCACAACGTTCCACGGCCTTGTCATCACAAGGCTCCATGACACTTGTCATCACAATGCTCCAAGACCCCTGTAATCACAGTGCTACATGCCCTTGTCATCACAAAGCTCCATGATGCATGTCATCAGAATGCTCCATGCCCTTGCCATCACAATGCTCCATTACCCCTGTGATAACAATGCTCCATGACCCCTGCCATCACGATGTTCCATGGCCTTGTCATCACAAGGCTCCATGACAATTCTCATCACAATGCTCCAAGACACCTGTAATCACAATGCTCCATGTCCCTTTTTATCTCAATGATCCATGAACCCTGTCATCACAATGCACCATGCCCATCATCATAATGCTTCAGGCTATTGTCATAACAATGAAATCAAAATTCTCCATGACCTCTGTCATAACACTGCTCCAAACCCTTGTGATCACAATATTCCATAACACTTGTCATCACAATGCCCCATGACGCTCGTCATCACAATTATCTATGGTCTTCTCATCACAATGCTCCATGACCTTTGTCATCACAATGCTCAATACACTTGTCATCAAAATGCACCCAGACACTTGTTCTCTGTATGCTCCTTGAACCCTGTCATGACAAGGCTTCATGCCTTTTTCATCACAATGATCCATGCGTTTTTCATCACAATGCTCCAAGACACCTGTAATTACAATGCTCCATGCCCTTGTCATCACAAAGCTCAATGACGCATGTCATCAGACTGCTCCTTGGCCTTCTCATCACAATGCTCCATGCCCTTGTCATCACAATTTTCCAAGACACTCTAATCACAATGCTCCATGCCCCTTTTCATCAGTATGCTCCATGAGACTTGTCTCACAAGGCTCCATGGTTTTCTCATCACAATGCTCCAGCACCTTGTCATCACAATGCTTCACGACCTTGTCATGAAAATTTTCAATGGCCCTTGTCATCATAATGCTCCAAGCCCTAGTCATCACAATGCTCCATT